>NW_023995188.1:0-147033 GCF_015586225.1 Lucilia sericata | reverse complement strand
CAAATTTTTTCATGGTGTGTTTACAAAAATTATGGATTCTTTTATGATTTTTTTCCCTTAACGCTCTTATTTAAATTAGCAAATAAATATGCTACAGTCATAACTCATACTCCTGTCAATAAATTCTATTAGAAATTGTTTCTTTTCATCTAAAACAAAAAGAAAAATAACAAATTTCCATCCTACTCTCCCTCCCTCGCAATTCAATGTTGCCATTTTAATTGACACTCAAGTATTTTAACTATATAATTGAAACATAATGATGTCAATTTATATCTTTTGCTCATCAAACAATAAAACAAAAAAAACAGATGGCGAAAAATAACATTGAAATTGTATTTAAAGATGAGCAGAAAAAAAAAAAACAAAAATTTAAAAAAAATTACAAAAAATATAATAAGGACACACTTAGCTGCTTTTCAATCTCTTTTGTACAGTTTTTGTGCTTTATACATTTAAGATTTCTGGCGATTTGTAAGTTTTTTTTTTGTTATCATTTTGTCAAAATCATCAAAGAGATTTTATCAACAACGTTTCTTAACAATGTGTAGCAATAGTAATAGTTTAGCACCGACAGACGGACACTAAAACATTGAAACTTATTTTTTCTTTGGTGTTTTAACTAAAGAATGCTAAATAAACATTTTAAATTTGTAACAGTAGACAAACGCCAGCCAGTGTCCATTTGCCAGCCTTTTCCTTGGTTTTCAAATTAAATGTCCAAACAAAAGTGGGACCACGTTGTCTGCAAAAAAAAAGTACCAAAAACAAAAAAAAAAAAAGTATTAGAAAATTATAATGGTGGTAGGAGAAGTAAAAAAGAGTAGAAAACATTTAAATGGCATGTTTGTTTGAATTGAGTATTAAGAGTTGCTAAAAAAAAATGTCTAAAGTAAATAGAACTGATGGTTGCTAGTAGATTAAAAACTATAAAAATGTGTTTTTAGACAAAAGTTGTAGAAAAAAATATAAAAAGGAATTCTATAAAGTGTTGTAGCCAATTGGCCAATCATTCAAAAATTTTCACACAAACATATCAATACATTGTTGAAATGTTTTGAGCTACATTTAAAAAAAATAGGTCTACTTGGTTGTGGAAGGTCTTGGCGAATTGATGATTCTTAAGACAATTCTATTTTTTAGATATTGGTTAAAAGTTGAGCTACTTAAGCAATTAGGAATCAGATAAGAACATTTATTAGGAATCAGATAAGTAAAAATTTTACCTATTTTCTAAAGAAACCCTGAAGAGTTATTTTTTGGACTGATTTAAAGTTTCTTAAAATCTTTGTAGGGTTTTACTAAACAAGAATTATACCTTTCTCCTTTTCCCCAATATTTTCTCAACTTTTCCTTTCTGTTTTCTTTTAGAAACACACACACATTCACCACTCTACCTCTAGTTGTCCCAATTAATAATGCCAGACAATACTAAATAGATGGATACTCCTACTATCTACCCATCAGAAAAGGAGAAATTGGATGATAACAAAATGATTATTTTTTCACAATATGATGTGTGTAACTAAATGCAGACACGGAGACAGATATAAATGTGGACATATTCCAAAGTACTACGAGTGAGTATGTTATTCTTTATATTCTTTTAGATTTTTTTTTATATTTCGAATAGTGTTTAAGGGCATTTGTGTGTATGTAGTTATTAAGAAACAAATTGGCGTCATGTTAAATGAAAAAAAAGGCAAAAAGATGATAAAAAAGAAACACTTGAGCTATTTTTTGTGGTATTATAGGGTGACCAGCTGCAATTCAGATAAAAGTAGATATAGTAGACAATAATTACTTAAAAAAATTTAAGGGAATTTCGGTAGTTGGCCTTATACTATATGAATCGCTACTCTTTTTATAGAACGATCTACATAAAATTTGACGCCGAAGCTTCGCCCATGTCCATCGGAGCAGCTGATTCCGAGGAGCCATGTTCGATGGTTTTTAGTTCCTATTGTATTTTTTTGGTTTTTAATATTTTTCAAAGTATCCGTAACATAGATTTTTAATAATGGAGAAGGATAAATAACATCATATAGCAGACTAGAGTTAGGCAACTAATACAACCGGACTATGGTCCGGAGGCCACCGTTAAAAAACACACTGACGTAGTACCATTCATTCCATGGTTACGGTACTGATGACAACCGAGAATTATGGGTTTTTATCGAGCGTCCACTCTAGATCCGCCATGTTTAGCATATTGAGCAGAGATACCTCGTGCAGGATGTGGCTTGTTACCACACATAATTGGTCATTTGGATATGAAGAGGCATTAACAGATTTGCTTTATTGTGCATTTAAACCCCTGCAGCACTTGCACAAGTGGTTGGGTCAATTATGGACCGATTCTCAGAAAATTTGACAGAGAAATTTTAAATCCTATAAAAACAGTTTGAGTCAAATTTCACCGATATACGTGTTTTTTAAGCCAGTTGTGGGCGTTATTGTCATTTTCTGAAAAGAACCTTACCTGGGGGTACTGTATGGACCGATCCTCATAAAAATTGTTAGAGAGATTTTGGTGTGTATAAAACTTAATTGTGTGGAATTTCATAGCTGCATTAGTATTTATAAGTCAGTTATATTCTGAAGCGGTCCTTATATAGGGAGGGGGGTGTATATAGGGTCAATTATAGACCGATCTTTAGAAAATTTGGTAGATTTCAATTCCAATAAGACTTGTCTTTGTCCAATTTCTTCGCTACATTCACATTTGTAAGCCAGTAATGGCCGTTAAAATCCTTTTGCTGAATAGAACCTTATATAAAAGGTAGGGAAATTTTTGGGCCGATCCTCATAAAATGTTTTCCTATAAAACTTATTTATGTCGAATTTCTTCGCTATACATGCTTTTTTAAGCCAGTTACGAGCGTTATAGCAATTTTCTGAAAAGGTCCGTATATGGGGGATAGGTGAAATCGTGAACCGATATTACCTATTTTTTAATAACAAAACGACTACACAATATTTTAAAAAAATTTCAGCTCTTTAGCTCATTTCATTTGCACTATATCGTGTTTTTTACAAACAGATAGACGGATGGACATGTCTAAATGTATATACTTTTATTGATCTTAAACCAATATTTCGATATTTTACATACAAAATCACTATCATTTCATTAGAAAACACTTTTTATTATTCTGATTTTATAATTCAGTTGCTAACAGTTATTTATAAGTCTGGTCCCTCCTATTTAAATAACTTAAATTCATTTAAGTTTTTTTTTTTCGTTCACATTCTTGGGTGGTTTTGTAAATTGTTTTAAAAGGGACAATGCAAAGTGAAAACAAAAAAAATAAAATACGAATATTTTTTTGGATCTTTTTTAAACATTTATGAAAACCTAGAATCATCTTCGTCTCATAAGGAGTGTTTTAAATGTGACATTTATTTGAAAAGGGAACCGTTTTTTTGTTGTTGGTTTTGTTGTTAAATTATAATAAGAAACTATTTTTATGAGATAATTTAAAAATACACTTAATTTTTTTTTTTTTACAATTTACAATTTTTTTTTTGTCATAATGGGGTGTGAAAATAGACTGTTAGTGAGAGACTGCTTAAAAAAGTTAGAGTTTGTTAAGTGTTATAAAGATAATTTTTAAATTATTCTAAAATTAGATTAAATTAAGTGACAAAGAAATCATGTATATAATATACATCAAGTATTTTTGGGAAAAATATTGCCAGCAAATTCTGTTTAAGGTATTCCCAGCTAATCAAGAACTTACTTTTCAACGACTACTACATATCGCCTGCATTACTTAGAAGGAGTTTAGTAATGATTTACATATATCTATATACGTAAGTACTTACTTTTAAGCTCTAACATTTTGTTTTAAAATGTTGTGTTTTATAAAAACGAACAAAATACTTTTAAAACAAACTATTTATTTAACTCCTTATTTGCTGTCGATCGTAGTAAGTACTTAAATAACTCCCTACTTGTTAGCGAGCATGGTAAGTATTTGCTTACAATGTCATCATCATTTAACATGATGATAACATTTAATTTAAATGGTTTATAAAATAAAATTTCAATGTGAAATTTGATTTATAAACTGTTTATAAAATAAAAATTTTGTAATGAATATGGTCTTTAATAAATTTTTCTTAATTGATAATATTTCATTGATATACCCTTTAAAGTTTTATAATACCACTTAAATATTTAAGCAAATTGCATTTGTGTTCAAACTTCTATTTAACATTCAATTAAATTTCATTTAATTTCTATTGATTTAACGCCCCTTTAACAAATCGATTTGCTTTATTTATTTCAAATATTTAAATTTCTCAAACACTTAAAAAACTTGTAATTACATTTTTCCCCGTCTGCCATAAAATTAAATTGTGTGTTAAATTTGCACATACGAACGAACATATTTCATGGATATATTTTAACTTCCTGCTGCGTAAAGGAATAAATAAGTGAAACTCCTAAAAAATGGCATTTTATTTTGAATTTATGTATGTATATGTGAACAAAGCTTTGTGTTTAGTTTAATCTACATATGTGTTAAGAAGAGTGAGAAATTTAACGGAAGCGTTAAAAGTATTTTGTTAGAAAACAATTTGGTAGATACAAAAAAAAAAATCGCATTAGATATTTTTTGGATCGATAGGAATATGGATAATACTTAAATGTTGTAACAAGTTGCTTAAGTAACTTAATTACACCCAGTAATGTTTAAATAAAACTATATTCTTTAAATCTTTAAAATATATCCATTTATTTTCGTTTCTTTAAAACAAGTAAAACCACTCGTATTCTAAAAACAAACTCACACAACTTCTCCATTCTTCACTCAAGTTTCGGAAAAGTTTTCAAGGAATCTTTATCTTAAAACGTAAAATAACAATCAATGCGAAACCATAACAAATCGATCATAGTAAATGTTTTTCTTTAATTGAAATTTGCCAGGAAAATAGTTGTATAAGAAACACAAACACAAATACATGGGTAAAAGAGAACTAAAATGTATCATCAAATGGCAACCATTATTGTCACAGTAAATGTTTCAAAGATGACAAAATGTAAAAAGCAACACCCAGTAACGATAACAAATTCGATTGTGGTAAAATAACAAAAACAACTTACAACATTTACATGGCACCTAAAAGATAGAAAAAACGTTAAAAAGAGACAGACAATAGTCGTTGGTAGGGCGAATAATAAAATTTGTAAGCTTCGAATAGAGTAGATTTTTACACCAAAATACATTGCCATACAATTGGTAGACCGATAAACTTTACTACCAGCTATTTTGTTCTGGCTGGCAGCCATCGATATAAAAAACAGCCTGCTTTGGCACAAAGTCTGCCATTCATTTAGTCACGACAGTCAATCAATCAATCCATCAAACCCACAGCCAACAAAAACACACATAGCAGCACAGTACACCACCACTGCCATCACCATCATCATCAGTAACAACAACAACATTGCCAGCAATTCATTCCATTCAACCGTAGAAACAAGAATCAAACTTATACATACTCACTTAGGCAGTCACTCACTCACTTCTGTGACTACACCGAGACCCAGGTTGTGTGACAGCCTTGAAAAGTGTCTCTTTAGTTTGCATAGTTGTATGGTACACGGGCAGAAAACAGAACTTAAAACTTATCCAGTCACTCGTTTGTCCACTCATCTATCCCGAAATTAAAAAAAGTAAAAAAACCCAGAACTGCTGAACAGTTAGTCGTTAACTAGATGGATAGATTGAAAAGACTGTTGACAAACTCTAAACACATTGTGGAAAAACTGTGAACTGGCTTGGTTGGCTGTTTAAAAAAAACTGTTGCGAATTGTTTGGAGTTCTAAAAAAAGAATAACATCCACACATACAACAATTTTAAAAGGTTTCCAATGCAAATTTGTACAAATAATTGATGTTATAATAATATACCTACAAACTGCACAGTGGGGAGGAACACTTTTTTTGCGACAAATACTTTCTATAAAAAATTTTCTATAGAAAGAAAACATTTTACAATATTTCTATTAATAGAAAATTTATCAAAAATTTTCGAGAAATTTTCTTTTTATAGTAAATTTTTGAGAAATTTTCGTTTTAGAGAAAATTTTTGAAAAATTTTCATTTTATAGAAAATTTTCGAGAAATTATCCTTTTATAGAAAATTTTCGAGAAATATCCTTTTTATAGAATAAATGATAAATTTTCCTTTATTTTTGGGAAATTATCTGTTTATAGAAAATTTTCGAGAAATTATCTGTTTATAGAAAATTTTCGAGAAATGTTCTTTTTATAGAAAATTTTCGAGAAATTTTCTTTTTATAGAAAATTTTCAAGAAATTTTCTTTTAACAGAAAATTTTCGGAAAATTTTTTTTAAAGAAAATTTTCTTTTTATAGAAAATGTTCGATAAATTTCCTTTTTATAGAAAATGTTCGATAAATTTGCCTTTTTAATAGAAAATATTCGATATATTTTCCTTTCTAATAGAAAATGTTCGATAAATTTTCCTTTTTTGTGGAAAATTTTCGATAAATTTTCCTTTTTAGTGGAAGATTTTCGATAAATTTTCCTTTTTAGTGGAAAATTTTCGATAAATTTTCCTTTTTATAGAAAATTTTCGATAAATTTTCCATTTTATGGAAAATTTTCTATAAATTTCCCATTTTATGGAAAATTTTCTATAAATTTCCCTTTTTTATGGAAAATTTTCGATAAATTTCCCTTTTTTATAGAAAATTTTCGATAAAGTTTCCATTTTTTTATGAAAATTTCCGATTATTTTTTTTTTATAGAAAATATGCGATAAATTTTCTTTTTATAGTAAATTTTCGATAAATTTTCTTTTTATAGTAAATTTTCGATAAATTTTCTTTTTATAGTAAATTTTCGATAAATTTTCTTTTCATAATAATTTTCAATAAATTTTCTTTTTATAGTAAATTTCCGATAAATTTTCTTTTTATAGTAAATTTTCGATAAATTTTCTTTTTATAGTAAATTTTCGATAAATTTTCTTTTTATAGTAAATTTTCGATAATTTTTTTTTATAGTAAATTTTCGATAAATTTTCTTTTTATAGTAAATTTTCGATAAATTTTCTTTTTATAGTAAATTTTCGATAAATTTTCTTTTTATAGTAAATTTTCGATAATTTCTTTATAGTAATTTTCGATAAATTTCTTTTATAGTAAATTTTCCATAAATTTTCTTTTTATAGTAAATTTTCGATAAATTTTCTTTTTATAGTAAATTTTCGATAAATTTTCTTTTTATAGTAAATTTTCGATAAATTTTCTTTTATAGCAAATTTTCGAAAAATATTCTTTTTATAGTAAATTTTCGATAATTCATCGATAATTTATCTTTTAATCCCAGCGAAAAACGATCTTATATTATTATATATCGATCATATATGAATCATATGTGAACCATATATATTCATATATGTTCATATCCGAAAAATGCCGATATATGATCATGTCAAATATGGACACATATATGGAATAATATATGAAAAAATTTTCTTATATGGATATGTATGGAAATATATGAATATATATGAAAACATATGAAAATATATGGAGATTATGCCCAATTCCGCCAATTTTCGGATATGAACATATATGAAAATATATGCTTCATAAATGAATCCATATATGATCCATTCATATTTTTTTTTAGCTGGGAAAGTAAATTTTTTTTTGCAAATTTTCGAAAAAAAATTCTATCGTAAATTTTTAATAAATTATCTTTTTTTATTGTTTTCTTTTTATCCTAAATTTTCCTAATATAGGTTTTCATTTTATAGTCAATTTTTTCATAAATTTTTTCCCCCATTTTATTCCCACTGTACTCACAGTTTCACATATAAAGTTTTCGTCGATGATGACAGTGGCAAGGTGGCAAATGGTGGCAGAAACTAACAACTGTGATGTGTCAATAGAAAAAGAATAGAATTTCTGTTCATCATTCGCCATGAATATTTAAAGTTCTACTTTTTGTATTTTGTGTCTGTGTTTATTGCAATTTATTGTTTGTATCCGCAAACAATTATTTATAAGATGCTGTGCAATTTCCATTAGTGTCCATTTATTTGGCAATTTTATTTTTTTTGGCTTTTTTGCTAAATTAAGTTTTCGTGAGGAGGATTTTAAAATTTGTTTAACTAGACTTAGATTTAAATAGTTGATTTCCAACACAGAAAGCTAAAAAATCCTTAAATTTAAGACATGAAGTTATAAACTTACCTAATTTTGTATACGGGACACTCATAGACATTCTTGACATCCTGTTTGTCCCTTTGAACTGCTTTAACGAAGATGACCGGCATGGCTGGGAACAATTCTTTTAGATAAGCATCTGCTATGGTATTCATGGTCATATCCCAGCGGGCACCTTCCATATACAAACCATTTATATAAGCACCCTCACGGGGAGCGGAGCTAAAAGGAAACAAATAATTAAAATCGATTTAAGTTATAGTTTTCCTTTAACTCACGTTATCTCCTCCTTAAATTTCTTGGTCACATCTGTATTCAAGCACATACGATCCAATGGCCATTCATTTTTTCGTGCCGTCTGTTGCATAATGGCCGTAAGAAAACTTTGAGGATTAAAGAAACCTCCTAACCAAGCTGATGAAGGTAAACGAAAATCTGCCACCCAACCCTCCAATTCACGTAAACGTAATTGTAAATCGGCAAACCAAGACTGCAAACCTAAGGTACTGGGATATGCCAATTTAGTCCAAGATTCTGGTACTTGATCCATAAATAAGGACTGCATTAACTGTTCCATTATAGAGGATATTGTAAGTTCGCCCTTCAAACCCAATTCCAATTCGTGCAAAGATCTTTTAAGTTCAGCCATTAAAATATTCATGCGTTCGCACTCCTGGAAAGCTACCAAGATATAGGGATTACGATCCTCCACTCGAGACATCAGTTCGGCTATGTTAAAGGGTGAGGGTATTTTATCGATAAGATCTTCTAACATACTTTTCACCACATCTTCCTGGGACTGAGCTTCTCCTCCCGTATCCGAGGTGCTGGCTAAACGTGGTTGCAATTCGAATACCACCCTAAACATACGTTCCGATACCGTGGTCAAGAAACCAATTTCAGCATTTAAATGCAAACCATATAAATTTGGACTTTCAGGAGGTAGATTTTCATCTATATACTCATGATAACCGGCATATTTTAAAATACCCGGAGCTGGAAAACCAGGACAAAATTCCAATTCACCATCTATCAACTCAGGCTGCATAAATTCTTCCAAATAAGTGCGACACAAACGTCTATCACGATCATCGGTGATATGGCCACCATACATAATTTCCCCAAATAGGTAACGTAAATCCTCCCAAGGAACTCGGCTATTGGCCTCTAAATAATTATACAAAACATAAACCGATATTGTAAGGTCGCCCACATTAAAGGGATAAACACGATTCCAACCCTGAGCGCCAAATTTACGGCGTTCTGCTACCACAGCATGGAAATAGCAAAGGGAAAATAAGATGGCTTTGAATTCCGTTTCTTTGGAACACATTTCCAAAGTTTCATCACTAAAATTGTCCAAGGCTTTGTGGATATTAGCCTGCATACCAGTAGGCGGTTCATTGGTGATCTTAATGGCTGATTCCAAAATACCCTGGGGTAGTATATGATAGGCGGGATCTCCTGCCGGTTCAGCACTTAGGAATAAACGATAATTGGGATTAACATCGATCAGAGAAGCTTCCATTTTCTTTTCCAAAGTAGAAAGCCATCGAGCTACCAAGTGTATATTCTGCAAAATCACCCAATGACCCTGCTGAGAAGCGGTTTCTATAGCTTTTTCAGCCACCACTTCCTGACCCTGACCCAAGGATACACTATGGAAATTTTCATGATCTCCATGAAAACCCAAAGTTTTACCTAATTTTTCCACATCTTTCAAAGGATCCACACCAGGAGATAATACAAAGAACATATGAGTCTCAGCACTAGATTCTTCAAAGGTTTTCGAAAATTCTATCGAACGCGCTTCTATATATTTGGTACCCAGTTTTTCTTCTATGAACACCCTCATGGAGTAGGACATGCGATCAGGTCTGATGCAGCGCATTATACACAATCTCTGTATAGCTGTTTTGCCTTTCCATTCACCAGGGAATTTTTCTTTTTCCGGGCACTCAGAATCTATAAATTTCTTCCAACGTTTATGTGAACCTTCAATATCTTTATCCAAACCTCTGAATGCGGAGAAATTACTTAAAGCCTTAATACCACCCCAACCAATATTGGTGATGAAGGGAAGACTGGAGCTAACATTACCCATATAGGGGAAACGCAGCAAAAAGTCTAGTTCCAAAGGCTCTACCTCGCCAGCATTAATAAGAATTTGTAAAGTCAGTTGAGTTAAGAATATTAATTTGTCTGCTTCAAACAAACCCCGGGAAGTGTACATAAAACTGCAGAATGTTATGGAATCTATAAGGTTTTCCACACGCTCCTTAAGCTTTTCAGAGGGTACGGCTTTTATTATAGCATTGCTAAATACTACAGTAAAAGCTTTCAAGGAGAATTGATAAATGGGATTAATTTTGAACAGATCATTAAGTATAAAGTAGATAATGGAAGCCCTTTCCGAGGCAGGACGATAGGCTTCACGGGCAGTATCAATTTGCACAGCTGTAATCTTGGCTTCAGCCACCTTTACCTCTATTTCATCGGCAGTCTTCTTAGTTTTTTCCAAATTCATGACCAGTGAGACATCTTCCAACACATTCTCGCCGGCTGAAGAAAGTCGCTGCAAAAGATCATCTTCCAGGAATTTTAAAGTAATTTTAAAATGATTTTGTTGTTGTGTCAGTTTAGTACGCAAGATCTCTAAATCGGGTCTTTCAGCTTTCACCACTTCAGCTAGTAATTGATCCTCTAAACCATCTCGGGTAACAGTGAAATTAATGAGAGTAGTTTGGGCTTGCATTTCTGGTTTATAATGGGGATTGGCCAGTTTGGTGTGTAGTATTAAACGAAATTTGGGATTAAAATCTACTTCTTTGTCACCCATCTTCAAGCAGGTGCCTTTTTTGATAAGTTGACGTCCTAGCAGGGGATTTAGCACAGCATCAATGTTTTCACCTATATTTTCCAGCAGTAAAACATTGCCATTGCTAACCGCCTTTTCGATTTGTTCCATGTATCCTTTCTGCGTTAGACGCAATACCACTATGTTGGAACTGTATTTCTGTTTAACCCATTTAATGCCTTGCCTACAAGTAAGTGTATGTTAGATATTTTTTGCAAATATTTAGGTTTAATTAAATCTTACAATTGGGGATCTATCATTAAAGGATAGCGTTCCGAGTGTACTAATATAGCAGCATTTTCGGCTGACATACGATCACTAGGCAAACCTTGATTATTCCATTCGGCAATTTGGGCATCATCACAAATCATTTCAAAGGGATCACCCCCCTCACTGGAAGGGATTTTGGGCTAAATTAAAAAGAATATTAATAAAAATTTTTCAAATTTCAATTTTAAAGTAAAACTAACATCGCAAGCTTTAAAGGCAGGAATCCACATTTTCGTTTGCAGCTCTACACGATAGGCCCGAGTAAAACAGCCTACATAGGATATAAAACAGGCTATAAGAAGTATATCTCCCGGCATGGTAACCTGACTATGCTGTAGACTAAAAAGCAAATAGCCTTCTATATAATTTTTTACTTTTTGATATGACAAAATTTACCTTTTCACCGACTCTGTCCATCTAATTTTTTCCGAGGCTAAGCCACCTATCAAACGATTGGCTAAATCAATAGTAAAGGCGGTCTTATCAGCCTCATCTTGGCATTTTTGCTTTTTCGCCAAAGCTTCATCGTATGCCGTTTGCAAAACATTCAACTGTTCCTCCAATTCATTAAGACGATTATTTAAAGCTGTTAGCTTATCCCTGGCATCTTTCAACTCCTGCTCCGCCTCCACTAAGGCCCTTTCTTTGGGCTCTACCACCAAATAAACTTCATAAAATTTATTGATATTTATAACCCAAGAGCATAAACCTGCTGCAGCAGCAGATTTAGCTAAAATGGTATCAGGATTAAATTCTGGATCAGCCAGATAGGGTTGTAAAGCTTTGATAACATCCGGGTGTATATGTTTTTTATCATAGTTAACCAAACTATCTAAAAATTTGTCCACATTACCCATAACAACACGACAAGCCTTCCAGCTGCGATCTTTGGGTATTTTACCTTTGGGGGCAAATAAAACTAATACTGCTGAACAGACATTAACCACGGCGTCGGGGGGAGAACCAAAGGATTTCAGCTCAGTCAAATTGTTTTTGTTTAAGGTATTCAAAGCTTCTTGGGCAGCTAAAAGAGCTGGTTGGGCTTTGCGAAAATCTTCTTCACACAATTTGGCCTTGGCGGTAACATCTTCCTCAATTTGACGCACATTTTTCTCTTCTTTGGAAGCAAAAGCTCTTTCTTTGGAGACTTTCTCATTTTCAAAACTCACTACTTTTATGAGATTGTCGGCTTCGTCATTTTTGATCTTTAGCTCTACTTCTTGGACCTTTAAGACTTCCTGCAAACCATCCACTTCTGTGGAACAGCTGGCCAATTTAATAAGACCATTTTCCAATCTCTGGCGTCTATCTAAATTGGCTTTAACTTTTTCGGTGAGTAATTTGGTGTATAAACTCACTAGCTCCAAGAAAGATTTGGGAGTTGTGTAATTATAACGCTTATCATTAAGCAAATACACCTTGGAAATATCATTGACAGTTTTGTGAACATAAGCCATGAAGCGCGATACCGGATGACCCAAAGACTTGGGCAAAACTTCTATTTCAGATAAGAAACGGTAAGATACTGACTCCAAAGCTTCCTGAGGCCACTCATGGAACCAATCTATGGTGGTGCAATTGACTAAAGAAGGAAAATTACGAGCTCTTACCCTAAGAGTATTACCCACCGGAGAAAAACAGAGTACAACTTTCAAAAGACCACGAACTTTTTCTATGAAATACTTCCAACAATTCTCTCTATTATCCATTATACCCAGCTGTTTAACCTCATTGCGCACAGCATTAACCAGATTCTCAATTTCATCATCGGGAAAAAGTTCATGTATATCGCCCGAAGCTAACATATCATTAACTAAAACCAAAAATTGTTCCTTAGCTACCTCGGCATCGGTCATGAGAAAACAACATGGTGAACTTTTAACACCACACTTAACGTAGAGAGTGGCAATGTTGGCTTTTAAATCATTAATACTGTAATCTTTGGTCAATTGGATTTGGAACACATCCAAAGAGGAGATGAAGGCAGCCAATCTAGTTAAAGATTGTTTGCCCGAGCCACCCACACCAATAAGAAGGGCATAACCTCGGGAAGATTCTACAATTCGACTTATGCGACAAACATGACACATGGCATCATCGAAGAGCACCAAATTCATGGCTCCCACAAAATCATTATAACGTTCTTGGGCCTCCTCCAGTAATTTGTGTAAACGTTCCCAATCGCTAATGGGCATATATTTGTTTTCCGCTAGACCCAAGGCAAAATGGCAATAGATATGGGGTTTGCCAAATACTACTTCTTCGCTATAGCCCTCTATGCCTTTGCGCACTGCCTCGGCTATGATTTTGCCAAAACTATTGATGTCAGTTTGATCCACCAACTTATCGCCATAGACACGATTGCACTCATGGACCCATAAGCGTAAAAGCATATTAGGATTGGGACAAGTTTTGAAATTAGCATACAGCATGCCCTGAAAAAATAAGTAAGATGATGGGGTCCAACTACCTTAGAAGAAGACTTACCGTAAAAATATTGGCTATATCACGTAAATTGAAATTGTAGTGGAACTTCACAGCAGTGGGCAAAAATGAGGCGGCGACCTTTTGATGCAGGTTAATAGCAGTTTGTACCAAAGGCTCACAAAGATTTATGACCGACTTGTCGAACTTGTGGGTGGGATTTTTTAAATGTTGGGATAAAATAGAGTTGAGAATATGAAATAAAGCATCAGCACTTGGAACACTAAAGAAATGGAAATTAAATTTAGGAAATTAACTATAAAGTTTTGAACTCAAAATAAAACCTACTTGACAGCAAAAGAACAGAAATGTCTCTGCAATCTGGGATCTATGGTAAAGGAACCTGCCGAGGGATTCATGCAAGATACAAACTGACAATTGTGTATATCCCTTAAGGTCATCTTAACACGATCATACCAATGGCGATAGTCCATAAATTGCCTAATGAGCGTATGAGGCTGTACCGTGCCATATTTATCCACTTCGGGCATATTCATATCATCCACAAAATACAACATTTTTTTATTACCCTGAGGACCATAATTGCGTCCCGCCTTTTTTTCCAAAGGTTTCTCCAATATATTTTGCAACATTTCCGAGGTAGTGTAGAAATTAAATGGGACATTGGTTACAGCATATTTCTCGGTGGGCAAAGAGTTCAGTTTCAAATTCATTATAATAGTTTTACCCGAACCTGGTGGACCGATTAACATGGTGGGGTAATTGTCCCCTATTAAAACATCCATAAAATAACTAAGACGTGTAGTTTCAGAGGTATGCACTAAATTGGATTGCAAAGGTATATCAGGATCTAGCTCAAAACTAGGCACCAAATCGGTCCAGGGTCTAAATTTTTTGGTTTCATGATCCACATAAAAGGAGAATATATTACCGGTGCCAGGAAATTTTACCGTTTTGAATTCATTAACAAACCATTTGCTAAACTCATTGCGCCAGTCAATGATTTGATCTTGAAACAAAGTGGAACCAAAACCCCAAACTATGGAGAAAACAAAATAGATTTCATACCATTCTTTGGGACAATCAGCGGGTACATTTTGTGGCGTTAACAGGCTGTTAAGCAGGAAACAGGTCATTTGCAACATGGCTATATCAGCTATGGGGGTGATTTTCTTTAAACGTGCTTTAAACACCTCCAACATGGGAGGCACATACTTATCGAACAAAACATGTAGAGTGGCTATTTCGGCTTGATTGGTGCGTGTATTTAGCCAGGATAGTATGAAAGGAGTCCAGCCTAAATCTTGGGGATTTATATACAAAATACCTGCCCTAGAAACAGTGGCTGGGGTGGCTGTTTTCAAATTGGCTATTTCGAATAGCAAACGCATTTCTTTGGTTAAAGCTATGCGTTCATTGCTAGCCAATGTCAACACCTTATTATCATCCATTACCGTGTTTAAGCTCTCTATCCACATGGGATCTATATCACCATCCAATACTATCCATTTGGGACCCGAGCCACCCAAATTCGCCTGATCACGCATTATAATGGAAAACAAACCATCTTTCCATTCCCGGGTGGCGGGATTAACAATACCAAACAGTTCATCATTGGTAACAGCTTTGGGATTTAAATCATTGTAGTGAGGTTTGCGCTTTAAATTGGCATAGGTTTTGTTGAGCGTCTTCCAGACCTCTGATTTGCCTGTGCCAGCAAAACCTATTATAAAGACAGAATGACGCACGGCAAACAGTTCTTTTAGTTGAACTATTTTCAATATAAAACCATCATCCGGCTGCAGCTTTAAATCTATGGCAGACCTTTTAACTACAGCCTCAAATTCCAAATCACGTTTGCGTGGCACATCCAAAGCGGGAAATAGGTCACCTATTAAACCCATAAATACCGGCACATCATCTGTTACAATTTTGGGGGTATTGAAATCACGCAAAGCTCTCATTAAGACTTGATCTTCAGGCCTTTGACGGTCATCACGCTGCAAAAGAAAATAGCAGAAAATTGGGTTAATAAAAAGGAAGACAAAAAATGTTTTTTGACTTTAGCGTGTTAAGCAAACATCACGCATTCAAACTTGCAACTTCAATCCTGACCTTTGGCAAAAAACGAAATGGAAAGCTAAGAAGGTGTAAAGGAAACGAAGTTAAATGCCAGGCAATGGTTAGCAGCTGCATGCACATATCGAGGGACTTTATACAATATCTATCTCCCGTTATCAATTGAATATAGTCCCTCAAAATGTGGTTAATTGAATTCAGTTTAAAATTTAGCCTACAACAAATTCTGATTGACCTAATTAAGCAAACCTAGGAAAATTGTCCTTGTTCGACTGAAATCTTATCTTTTTATTTCCTGGAATCCATTTCACATTGAGAGGAATTCAAACCAAATGCATTGCTTTGGCACATGTAAGTTTTCGTTGGAAATGCTGGTGCAGTCTTTTGTGGTTGACGGTTTGGGATTATATATACTTACTTCTCTACTCATATCTAAGTGCAGGAAGTAATTTTTCCTGCTTTTCTGCGTTGTACGTGTTTGATGATAAAAATGCAGGCATCAAATCTACATGTACATATGAACAAAAACTACATGCTTCATGTATTCACTCGTACGTACATTCATACGTGTACTTTAAACTAAGAGTGGTATTTATGAAGTCATATTGTTGGAAAATAAAAGAAAAATTAAAAAAAAAAAAAAAAAAAAAAAATACGGTACGGGATATAATAGAATTAGAGTAAGGATTTAAGTAAACAGAGATATGTGTATAAAGGAAAATATGCAATACGCACATATGAATAACAGAATTTCCAGATAAATCCCAGTAGGGTAAAGATTTTTTGAATTTGTTCAAGAGTTGCTAAGACATTCTTTTCTAACTAAATACTATTGTTTGCAAGTTAAATTAGCTGTGATCCATAAATAATAAAACCGATGTCCTATTTACATATATACATACATATGTACGTAGATGCAAGAGTTAACTGTTTCTCATGACTATTTCCTAACCAAACTCGTTTGGACCTTTGTATACCTTTATCAAACTAACCAGTTCTTAACAGTAAAATGTTGTTTATTTCGAATTATGAAAGCGATGTTTTATTCCATAAAAAAATACATTCTATTGTACATCGAGTAAAGAGGTAGAGGTAAAGAGGTAGAGAATTTCCTTCTCAATTATTCCTACAAGGTTGATTTATACAAATATAACTAGAGTCATCCCACAACAATTAAACATATACACTTACCTTCAATGACCCAGCCACCACCAACACTGACTTCACAGCACGTAAACCCCAATCGTAATGGTCCTGTTTGGACAACAATTCTTTGCACAACTCATAAAGTGCAATGAATTTGCGAGCTAGTAAACGTGCCTCCTGGAAACCTTCACCCACCAACATTATTTCACTGATTAACATAAAGTCAGGCACCACCATGGCACAAGGTCGATATAACGCTTTTAAATTTTCCGGCAATTCAGCACGTCCAGCATAGCCTGGATTCATTGTTATAAACATACCGACAGTGGCACGTAGCGTAATAATTTCACCGAGAAAATTAAAAATAAGTTTCTTAGCTTTAATGGCATCTTGTATGCATTTAACTTGGACGGCGACCACAGATAAAACTTCCACTGAAATGCGATTGAATTCATCGAAACAACCCCAGGCACCAGTTTGGGCCAGGCCTTTATGTATATCGCCCACGGACTTGTAGTCCATTTGTTCGGAACAATTGAAAACATAAACCATAATGCCCAAAGCTCTGCCTAAATCTTTTGTAGTTTCAGTTTTGCCGGTTCCTGCTGGACCAGCTGGAGCTCCACCCATTCTCAAATGTAAGGACTGGGTGAGAGTGATGTAACAGCGATCTGTTAGTGGGGTAATAACTAAACGTGAAGTATTACCCAGATATTCATAGTCATATTGAAACTGGGCATCACATATATTGGCAAAACAGTCATCGAATTTGGTATCCCAGCGATGTCTTAACTGCGACTGCCATTGGAAAGCAGAAGCCATTTCCACTTTGGAGGATATGATCTTAGATACCACATCACGACTATGAACATCTATGGTACAAATCGTACACACTTTGACACGATCCGAGGCAGATAAATCACCCAGCAACAGGTTTATCAAGTGATTTAACTGCGTTACCTGTTTTTTGTTATAATCCTTGAGAGCATTTTCATAACGTTGTTGCACCTTGGCAAATGCATCATTTGTCTCCGAGGTCCAGCAAATTTGTGTGGTAACCAAAGCCGGCTGGGCGGGCCAATCAAATACCCATACATGTCGGGGTTTTTCTTCGTAGGCTAAAACTGCCCTTCTTAATTGATCCCTTAAGGTTTCACGCATTTTATCGGTGACACGATTAAGCCAAACTTCCACCTTGCCACTGCAATCACAGTTTTCTAAAAACGGTATATATTCCTCATGTTCTTTGGCCACCATGCCAGAAGCTAATTTGCTATTGGGTAAAAGCCTAAGATTGCCCAATGAATCATATAGTTTCGTTAAATGTTTGCTTATCATCTGGGGATTATTGCCATTGG
This sequence comes from Lucilia sericata, assembly GCF_015586225.1. Classification (NCBI taxonomy): domain Eukaryota; kingdom Metazoa; phylum Arthropoda; class Insecta; order Diptera; family Calliphoridae; genus Lucilia; species Lucilia sericata. The sequence continues at coordinate 128,663 of NW_023995188.1, read as the reverse complement.
AGAGAATATCCAACAAATCAGCAGATGAGACAAAATAGAAACGCGGATAAGCCAAACGTTTGGTCTCCAAATAGTCATTTAAAGCTTTCTCACAGAGAAGTAAAAGTTTAGCCAGGTTTTCCAAAGTTTCGTATAGTCTACTACCCGGTCTATTGGTGGCTCTGACCACATTCTTGTCGGCATTCATTTGTATCAAAAGATTTTTAAATTCCTTATCAACAGTGTCAAATCTCTTGGAGTCCTCTGGCAATTGAGAGCGTATATCTTCGGATCCAATAAAAATACTCTCCAAATAAACCCATTTACGCTGAACCTCAAACCAAGAGGTAATTATTTGTTCTGCATTAGACAACTTCGTTTGCCAACTGGTTACCTCGGCCTGGAAAAAGCCCACAAACTTGGAAGAAGCCATATTTTGTAATTGTGACTGATTTTCTTCCAAAGTTTCTACTAATTCTTCACTAGATTTGAGTAATTTGAGACCAGTACGTTCATGAATTTCATTTTGAAATTCCATGGTGGCCCAGGTATTTTGTAAATCTTTGAGCACCTTTTCCATGGCCATTTCTTTTACGGATTTATCTACAATATTCTTAACTTCCTCTTCATATTCATGGAGATTCAGGTCGATTAGATCTTTGAGTGTGGTAGAGTCATCCATACTAAATTTGACTTGTGTAGTGCGCATTAGTTCAAACCAATGACGATCCCGTATGGCGGGATTCTGCAATTCTGTTACAGCTCTTAGGGAAGTCATGAGATTTTTGAGAGAATTTTCCGTATGCAGATAAGGTTCCCAATTGCGCATATCCTTATCTAGAGCACGCAGTTCTTTGCCGAACTTCTTACATTCTTGATCCATGACTTCGATGTCTATCTTTTTCCAGGGAGTCTTTTTCCAATCCTCAATGGTGGAAGCTATGGTTATAAAGAAATCCCACATTATTTTACTGAGTTGTAAATCACGACGACAACGTTCAATTTTTGTGGCATCTGGCCCTTGCAATTCAAATAGTACAGCCGAACCGGTGAGAGAAGAATGACGAGCCTCAAGTTCGGATATTTCAACATCAGCCTCATCGATAAGCTCATAAACTTGAGGGCAGGGAACATGGAAGAACTGAAAATTGTAAAGACATAGAATAACTGTTTTAAAAGGACACCTTGGAAAGGTGAGCCACATACATTCTTCCTGAGAAACTTCTTGCGATATGTGGAAGCCATATTATCACACAATAGTATGCGCTTTTCTATCAGATCCACTTGATAAGATTGTATGGGAGCAATGATCTGTTTAACCGTGGCCGCTTGTTTCTTAACCTTAGTCCATTTATCCGGAAGTTCTGCCATCTAATAATATAACATTAATTAAATATTCCTATTGATTAAAATGTTATAGTTACCATAACCATTTCAGCATCACCAAACTCATAATTATAAGTCTTGAGCAAATCAACAATCTCCCTCAAAGGCTCAAACATATAATCATAAATAAATTGCTTTTCATTGATGGTATTCAAAACCGATAGAATTTGTATTAGACCATCAAAGTCATCTTTATTAAGTTCAATTTTCAAAGCAACATTTGCCTCCTCCACAAACTGGGCCAATTCCTATTTTTGGTTTAAGTGTTATAACAAGATTAGTCATTGTGTAAATGTAGACAAACACATCTACACACATACACACACACTAGTATTTACTCTACACCTACATACCTGGAGGGAATTTTTAACTCTATCAATGAGATCTTTTTTAAATAAGCTTATCCATTTGGCCACCAGATTGAGTACGGCATTTTTGAAACTCTTCTTATTCAAACGTAACCACACATTGAAATCTTGATATGTTTCCCATTGCCTTATTTGCTCTTCTAAGGCAATAAATTTATCCAACTGGAAAAATAAACAACACAACGATTGAGTAGCACCGTCATCGTCAATGACATGGACATGGACATGGAAAGGGGTGAAGTATGTAAGTATGTAGGAGCATACATGCATGGGAAAAATACACAAACATTCGAATAGAAATGGTGAATATAAAGAAACATGCAAAATGAGCATGAACATGAAAACATTGATTGATAGATTAGTGTTGCTTGGTAAATTTCAGTTTTATGTTTCTACACTTGGCAAAATAAATGGGTTAAGTGGGTAAAGGGTTGCAGAGTGAAGATGAAAGAAATTAACTTATTCAATGGGATTTTTTTAAATCTAATTCAGGTGGTTAATTTACCAAGGGTTGGAAGTATATTACGTATACGTATACATGGCTGTAATCTTTAATCTAATTATGTAATTAAATAAAAATTTTCTCTGTAAGAACTTTTTTCCTGCATTCTTTGACAGCTGAAAAGCGTTTGTTTATCGTGAAAAACTTATTATTTGCGTTGCCAGCATCTTTAGTTTGTGCCACGTCATAAACAACAACATTGGCGATGCCAACGGTGAACGGTATAGATCATTGATAAGTATTCATCGTATAATTTTTCACCGATACGAGACAGTGGAACATCTTTATAAATTTATTGATAACTTTTCTAAAAATGACGGCCAATGTCACTCCTTTTTGGAGTGTAATGACACCCAAATCTCTAAATCACTTCTCCAAATGCTTCAGCTTACCTGTTCCTTGTACAAACTCAACGGAGGATTGTTTTCATCTTTCAAAGGCTTAACACCCGACATACCCTCAGACTCCAGCTCAGCTTCTCGCTCAGCCAGTGTTAATGGTTTGCCAAATTTCTTAACCTCAAACAAATACTGTTGTCTATCCCACATCCATAAATAGGAGAATTCTAAGAAAGCTTTCGAATGTGTACGTATAGCCTGAAGAGCAAATTTAACTTTATTTAAAATATCATTGCGATGTTTGTGTATATCCGTTTTATCGGCTATCTCATCTCCAAAATCCGCACCATCTTGTCCCGGCAAAGGAGGATCTTGAGCACAGCGAGGCAAAAGTTCCATCATATGATACATATCCTCCAGTAACTTTTCCACATGACAAGTAAAACCTATTTTAGAAGTAGGATCCAGATTGGGAAAATAACACACATGAGGCTCTTGTAAATCCATGATAATTTCGAAAACTGGAGCATTATTTTCATAGCGATTTTCTATCTCCATGCGTAAATAAGTTAAACTGGTGATGACCGCATCCAATAGACATTGGGTAATTTCCTGATCTACATATTGTTCATAGTCTCGGAATAGTTCTCTTTCGCCAGCTGTTACCGTCTGTAGTAGCTCCCAACGTTGACGGGCTGTTACGAATTCCTCCACATCTTCTTCCTCTATATCTTCGTCAATATGTGGTATAATAGATGTTGCCGCAGGTAGTGTTGCAGTTGGGGGAGGTAACTCAATTTCCTCTTCTTCACCTTCCTCGCCTTCCAAGTCCTCTTTAAGCAATTCATAACGTCTGGGTATATCGAAAAACAATTTGGCATTTTCATATAAGAGTTTATCAATCAATGTTGCCGTTCTGCAAGCCTGTTCAACACGTTTGGTTAATATTACCATACGGGGTTCTGTCTCCAATAATGCTTTCAGCTGCTGATCTTTGCGCATATATAAGGGTATTTTGCCCCATGCATTAATGCTGCGTTTGATGGCGGTCACATTGGCTTGACATTTGACCAAACGTTTGTGTAGATATTCGATTTTATTGAAAACTTCCACAATAAAATTTTGATCTTTTTTAAGGGATACGATTAATTATTAATATACTTTTTTCTTAAAAAAAACTTACCAAAATTATTCCAGGTGACTTTACTAATCAAAGGCTCCATAAATAGTTCATATAACATTAATTCGGCCTGTATTAAAGCCTTTTCACTGGGCTTGGCTCTGTTGTTAATATCGTTATACCATTCGGAAATTCTTTCCAATTTTATGCGAGCCTCCTAAAAAATAAATAATTTGGGATATTTTTGATTGATCTAAAAGGATTTAAAGTTTATTTTACCCATAATTTTTCTTCTTTATCGAAGAATTCTTTTACTTCTTCGGGTATTTCAAAATTCATCATTAATATGTATTTGGTATCTTTTAAGGCATTTTTGAGACTTGTGTGGAAATTCACTGACAAAATATTGTCCTCTTTGGCAAGTAAATTCAACTCCATGCCTTGTTTTATATTCTTTTTCACTTCCACACGCCAATATTTTAAAATTTCTTGTCTTAATTCTTCAATTTGTTCATTCATTTCATCGTACAGGCCTAATGTATATTCGCCATGTTCATTTTCAAAGATTCTTAATGGGAAGAAAGAGAATAATGAGAGGAATTTATATAGATTTGTTCTAAAACTTACGGATAGTCATACAGTTCATGCTCTGTATGCATCCAAGTAATTCTGTGTTGTAGTTTAGCGAGCCATGTTAGAGCTCCCGATGTTGGAGGAAAACAGTTGTCTGTGGCTAAAGCCTAAAACAGCAAACAACAAAAAAACTAGTTCAAATAAAAAAAAAAAAAAAACTAGAAAACATATTGAAATTATATTTTTTACCAAACCACGAAAATCCATAAAACCCTATAAATCATCTTAAAAGCTTTTACAAACTTACACTCAATCCGCGCTCTCTATAAATTCCCTCAAACTCATTGAAATCGACCTTCACAGCATTGATTTCCTCAGCAAAATCATCTACTATAATATGCATAAATGGATCCATGTGCTCTTTAATAATGGGTCTCAATAGCAAAGTGCCACATAACATCAATTCATGAGAATCCTCGAGTGCCTTTTCAAATTGATAAGCTATTTTACGTTCTAAAACATTTGTCTTTTCCTTAAAAGCCAAACGATCTTCTGAGAAAGTTGAAAGTTGAGCATCAGGATCTAAAGGATTATATTGAATATTAGACCATTCTCTGTAGAAAGCATTATATTCTTCGAGAATTTTCTCCAAAGCTGCGGTAATCTGACGACCCTTTAAACCACCCACAGTTATTTTTTCCAATTTCATAAAATCTCTGCCTGTATCGAATAGTTCTTCCAAGGTATGTAAACGTTCTATGAATTTGTCAAAACGTGAAAAAATTTCCTCCGGATGCCAGGTCCAGTCTTGGGAATTAAATTCAGTGCCTACTTTGAATTTCTTGAGGGTATTGCGGGTCTCATTGTAAGTGGAACGATAGAATTCCAAATGGTTAATGTTAGTGGTGATCTTTTTATAGGCTTCATCTACATCTCCCTGAAAAATGGCATCGGCCTCTATAGTGCGCATGGCACATTCGATGAGGGTGTTGTGCAACAGCTGAAATAGCAAGACCATATTGTCCAGACTGTGAAAATATTTAGAGTGGCCCCAAACCAAACCCACTGTTATTAATAAAGGACGCAATTGACTGCGGTTTTCATCTAAGTCCCCAGTTTCAAATTTATCTATCATTTTGCGCTTTAAAGAGAAAAAAGTTAAGAAATCATCTAAAGTATTTTCTATTATATTGACCTACCAAAGGCGTTAAATATTTGGTTATATCCCTGGCTTCTGCCAAGGCCTCCAATACCAGCTCCACTATGCGTCTGTAACTACTCTCAAATACCGAACGTATTTTCTCCAAAACAAAACCTATAGTTTTTATACGTTTATCACCCAATTGATCGGCTAAGTTTTCCAAATTCTCCAAACGTGCATCCCAAAAGCTAAATAAATGCTCGGGTCTGGGAAATTCTTCTTTGGAGAAAATTTTGTCTCTCGATTTAATGTGTATCAAATCTTCCACCGAATCCAACCATTTAACCACCATAAATTCCAAAGAATGTTTCATCAAGTGATTAACTTTGCTTAAGTCCCTAAGGTAAAAAAAAAACTTATAGAGAAAGCTGTAAAATCTACAATCTTACGTTTCTTACCCTTGAGCTATAGCCGGTGCACTTTCCATAACCTCATCTATACAAATTGGCAAAGGCAAGATGGTGCGATTCATTACCAAACCCTTCATTTGAGCTATACCATTGCGCAAATCTTGAGATTCAGTTTTCATATCATTCACTATAACCGAGGTCCAGCCATTTTGATTTACGGGATTATTCAATAAAGGAAAAATGACATCATCACAGAGTACCGATAGATTTTCCAAAACATTAGGCAACAGATCTCCTATCATTAGGGCCTGTAAAACAATATTTCCTTAGAGAAACAAGTTTCTATAAATAGTGCTTAGAATTGTCTTACATTGGACATATTTTCTACCGTTAGGGTAGTAGGTACTTCATGTCGTACAAAGAACACCATTTTACTAATAGGCTTTTCGGGAAAGTTATAGGATGGTACCAAGAGCGCTGCTGAGTTAAGGGTGAATATAACTCTTTCCTGATACGATTCATTGAGAAATTCGTTGACAATTTCCTGAAAAGGAAATAGTTTTTAAAACTAAACTTATACCATAAATCACTTTTATGGCAAAGAGATCAATATTCTATATAATTTTTTATACCCTACACCACTATAGTGGATAGAGTATTATGCGTTTGTGCTGATGTTTGTAACATCCAAAAATATCGGTCCGACACCCACATTAAATTATACTAATCGGCTCAGAATCACTTCCTGAGTCGATTTAGCTATGCCCTTTCCTCTGTCTGCCGGTATGTCCGTCTGTGTGTCGGTATGTCCGTATGTATGTCGGTATGTCCGTCTGTGTGTCGCAATTTAATTTAATGAAATTTGGCACATACTCTTCTTTTGACGAAGCCTATTAAAAATGGTTAAAATTGATCCATTATTTCGCTTAGCCCCCATACAACCATATCCTCCGAACAGGGCTGTGTTGTTATTGCTTTCTTTAGTAAGCGATCACAAAAATCTAATTTTTTATCGAAATTTTCAGAGTTTGTCTCGGACTTTTACTCATCTCCCATATTTTTGTATACATGTGTGACAAAATTATTGAAGATTTGGATCTCGAAGATATCTGGGTCGATTTCAACTAATATACTGTTTGTATGAGAGATAGACAGACTTGAATCAATCGATTCCGCTATCTATAACGATCGCAATATATACACCTTATACGGTCTGAAAATTATATTGTAGAAATTACTAACGGAATGACAAACTTATATATACCTTTCTTACGAAGCTGTATGGTATAAAAAGGGGTTTTTGGTTGGAAATAAAAGTGATCACAGATTATCGTCTACTTATTATGTCCTAAAGTCTCTGGTTTCGCCATAAAGTGTGAAATAAAATTGATCACAGATTATAGGTCATTTTGCCCTAGAACACCTAGTTTCGCTATAAAATAGAGTTTTATATTGCCCTAGCCCTAGCTTTTCTGGTTTCTCTAAATGATGGACTTTATAGCAAAATAAAATATTGATTAAATTCAAAATGAAGGTCTAATTATAAAATATAAAAAGTTATTTCCACTGATATTAATATTCATGACCTGCAGAATATTTCCTGTATTTTCTTTAAAGAAAGGGTTAATTAAAAAATGTTTATGTTAACAAAGTTGTCACGATTTGTAGCTCAAAGTCATATTTTATGGCTTAAATATCCGTGTACATATTCTGGCCATTTTTAATTGTTGTTTAATGTTATGTAAACCCTTTAGCCAACAATTCTCATGAAAAAACAAAAATACCAAAAATAACATGTTAAATAAACGACAGAAAACCATTTAATACATTCATTTTATTTTATTGAAGTTTGTTTTTGTTTTGCTGTTGAGTGGGTGATAACTCTCTTACTTTGTAAATTAATGTCACATAATGGGAAATATTTTATAACAAGTAATAACAAAATTAAACAGAACAAAATAGCATTTTGTGTTGTTTGTGCACAATGACTGAATAAGTGGAAATATCAACCAATAAATGAATGAGTGTATTTGGCTTTCAGCAACAAAAACAAAAAAAAAGAAAAAAGCTGACATAACAGACGGTAATAAAGCATCACACCATTACCTTAATATCAAGGTCCTTCCGTTTGACCGAAGGACTCATACTAACAAAACCTTCAACAGTCAACCGAACAACCAACAATGCGTCGTCTGTCCATTTATTTAACAGATTTTGTGACGCATGTAAAATTTACGCAAAAACATTAAATATTTTGGTTGTTATAAGTATGAATTTTGTACTTTTTTTTCGTTTTACTATTTTTGAATATTATTTTGTTGGCATTATACATCCTCATACAACATGCTAAACATTTGTATGAAACTGGAACTGAAGTTAAGGGTCATAATAATGCCACCAAATACTTCATACATACATTCAATATGTATGTTTATTAGGGTGGATCCAGGGTGGTATGAAGTTGCAGTTAATTCTAAGGTACCATTTCTCAAATATTTTGTACTGACGTCAATATTTGGTCAGCTGGATAAATAAACCGGTCTTTTTTGAAGTTTAAATTATTTTTTTTAATATTTCTTATAAAAAATTGGTATCATACGAAAGGTAATCGAAAGGCTCTTTCGTTGAAAGACCTATTACAATATATCAAAATTGTATATCATTGCTTTGCGAAAAACAAGAAAAAAGTGGAAAATCCTTAAAAAAGGACTATTTTATCCTTTGACCCATCTCAAAATTTATTGACCACAGGACAAACATTTTTTAGAAATAATATTAAAGAATGAACCTAGCTTTAATTTTTGGGTATGTACCTTAGATTTTCTTCATACATACGGGCCACCCTAATGTACGCACATATGTACTATATAGATGTTATACAATAGAATCTGTATGTAGCATATTTGTGGAGTGGAAAATAATGAAAATGTTTGTAAATGTGTGTCTAGTGCAACATTTAGCTAATCCTTGTGGCCTTATTCCCCATACAAGAGGAGGTTATTTAGTATTTTACATAAACAGTGGTAAGGAAAAGTATTCGTATAGCTTAAAACTTGAGAAATTTTGTTAAACCAGAAAATTATTTGAAATTTGTTGTTTAAAAGCTTTCTATCAGACAAGTTTTGTAGAAAAAGCTTTCACAAAAAACTTTTGTAGAAAAAGCTTTCACAAATAAGTTGTCCATTGAGTAAGGTTTATGTTTACACAAAACTACTAAAACAGTCCTAAGAGATCTTTAGTTTATAAGCTTTTTCAAAACTTTTCTAAATCAAAAACTTTTCTGGAAAAATTTTCTGCGCATTTGAAAGTTTGACAAACATCTTCTTTTGAACAAAGTTTAACTGAAAAAGCTTTCAGTTTGGAAAAACATTTGGAATTCGTTGGCATTAATGTAGATGTGATAAACATACATATGCACACAGTATTCTACACATAAAATTTAAATATGTACACATACAAACAAACCCATATGAAAGTTGAATAAAATTTTGTGATTACGAATACACAACATAAAAAAACTAAACTAAAAATATGAATAAAGTACAACTACACCAACCAAACCCAACACCAATTTATACATAAATATTACAGGACGTGTGTGCAAAAAAAAAAAAAAACATATACATACATATAATATAAGCCTGTAACTAACTGCAGTGAGCAGGAAAATTAGAAAAACGCAACATTATCGCAATGCAATACATACAAAATCACTCAGTCATACACATTAATAAATATGTATGTAAAATTTGGCATTAGATCGTGGTTATGTAAGCAACAAAAGAAAAAAATAAAACAAAAACATTTAAAAAATTTTTACAATTTCTATTTAAAAAGTGGAAGAAAGCCACCATAACGAAAACAAAAACATCGACAATAACGAGAAAACAGAACAAAATGTTTACCATTTTAGTTACGAGAAAATCGCCAATTATGCATTTTACCCAGTAAATTTTACACAAGAATGAAAGTGTTACACATGTTGGTACATACATTTTTTTCTTGTTGTTGGAGTTAGTGCAACACACACTCAAATATGTACATAAAAACATACTACATAATGCATAAATACGATTTGTTATTTAGTTGGTTCCAAAACAGTATAATATAGCGCTCGAAAATTTTGCAAAGTTTGGCTTAGAAGCAAAAATATACATTCGACATTATTATGAAACCTTTTTAACCTAAAACATACACACTAATGTTGCAGCAACAACTATAACATCAATAATAACAACTTTAACATGAATAGCAACAATACGAACACTATTTAGTCGTTGGTGAGTAGGATGTGGATGTAGTTGACATAGAAACCGGTAGGAAATTTAGAAAAAAGGGATAATTTGCAATTAAAAAGAAAGACCAAACGCAAAAAGGATTGAACGGAAAGCGGCAAACACTCCTAGTTCAGGTCTAGTTCATTTCTAGTTCAGTTCTAGTTCAGTTCTAGTTCAGTTCTAGTTCAGTTCTAGTTCAGTTCTAGTTCAGTTCTAGTTCAGTTCTAGTTCAGTTCTAGTTCAGTTCTAGTTCAGTTCTAGTTCAGTTCTAGTTCAGTTCTAGTTCAGTTCTAGTTCAGTTCTAGTTCAGTTCTAGTTCAGTTCTAGTTCAGTTCTAGTTCAGTTCTAGTTCAGTTCTAGTTCAGTTCTAGTTCAGTTCTAGTTCAGTTCTAGTTCAGTTCTAGTTCAGTTCTAGTTCAGTTCTAGTTCAGTTCTAGTTCAGTTCTAGTTCAGTTCTAGTTCAGTTCTAGTTCAGTTCTAGTTCAGTTCTAGTTCAGTTCTAGTTCAGTTCTAGTTCAGTTCTAGTCAGTTCTAGTTCAGTTCTAGTTCAGTTCTAGTTCAGTTCTAGTTCAGTTCTAGTTCAGTTCTAGTTCAGTTCTAGTTCAGTTCTAGTTCAGTTCTAGTTCAGTTCTAGTTCAGTTCTAGTTCAGTTCTAGTTCAGTTCTAGTTCAGTTCTAGTTCAGTTCTAGTTCAGTTCTAGTTCAGTTCTAGTTCAGTTCTAGTTCAGTTCTAGTTCAGTTCTAGTTCAGTTCTAGTTCAGTTCTAGTTCAGTTCTAGTTCAGTTCTAGTTCAGTTCTAGTTCAGTTCTAGTTCAGTTCTAGTTCAGTTCTAGTTCAGTTCTAGTTCAGTTCTAGTTCAGTTCTAGTTCAGTTCTAGTTCAGTTCTAGTTCAGTTCTAGTTCAGTTCTAGTTCAGTTCTAGTTCAGTTCTAGTTCAGTTCTAGTTCAGTTCTAGTTCAGTTCTAGTTCAGTTCTAGTTCAGTTCTAGTTCAGTTCTAGTTCAGTTCTAGTTCAGTTCTAGTTCAGTTCTAGTTCAGTTCTAGTTCAGTTCTAGTTCAGTTCTAGTTCAGTTCTAGTTCAGTTCTAGTTCAGTTCTAGTTCAGTTCTAGTTCAGTTCTAGTTCAGTTCTAGTTCAGTTCTAGTTCAGTTCTAGTTCAGTTCTAGTTCAGTTCTAGTTCAGTTCTAGTTCAGTTCTAGTTCAGTTCTAGTTCAGTTCTAGTTCAGTTCCTAGTTCAGTTCTAGTTCAGTTCTAGTTCAGTTCTAGTTCAGTTCTAGTTCAGTTCTAGTTCAGTTCTAGTTCAGTTCTAGTTCAGTTCTAGTTCAGTTCTAGTTCAGTTCTAGTTCAGTTCTAGTTCAGTTCTAGTTCAGTTCTAGTTCAGTTCTAGTTCAGTTCTAGTTCAGTTCTAGTTCAGTTCTAGTTCAGTTCTAGTTCAGTTCTAGTTCAGTTCTAGTTCAGTTCTAGTTCAGTTCTAGTTCAGTTCTAGTTCAGTTCTAGTTCAGTTCTAGTTCAGTTCTAGTTCAGTGCTAGTCAGTTCTAGTTCAGTTCTAGTTCAGTTCTAGTTCAGTTCTAGTTCAGTTCTAGTTCAGTTCTAGTTCAGTTCTAGTTCAGTTCTAGTTCAGTTATTCAGTTCTAGTTCAGTATAGTTCAGTTTCTAGTTCAGTTCAGTTCTAGTTCAGTTCTAGTTCAGTTCTAGTTCAGTTCTAGCTCAGTTCTAGTTCAGTTCTAGTTCAGTTTAGTTCAGTTCAGTTCTAGTTCAGTTCTAGTTCAGTTTAGTTCAGTTCTAGTTCAGTTCTAGTTCAGTTCTAGTTCAGTTTTAGTTCAGTTCTAGTTCCGATTGCGTCTATGTACATATTTAACTGATTTTCCTACCAATCCACTTGGTTACACATTTGCCCCACCTAAAAGATAACAATGTTACAACAAACCGCCAACATGTTAGACCACATCATTTCCGCAACTGTATTATGCATACACAGGATATGCAGGCATTCAGCTGCGTATTCAATGCATCCTAAACTATGGTAAGGTATTCTGTTCTCATGCATCGTTCTATTAAAACTCCTTTCGCCATTTTTATTTTTTTTTTGCCAAATTCCGTCTGACCACCTTGTTTTGTTTAATTTGTTGAAGAGAGTCACATGCAATCGTTAGTCCATGGGGAGCGCGACATGTTCTCTAACAACCAATTAAATTCGCTTTTTTTTGCAAAATTTTTAATTTTTTTCAAACTCCCAAGTAAATTTGGCAGTAAACATACTTAGCAATAGTAAAATCGTAAATTCCTGCTGACCTTCCTTACATACATTCCCGTTTTAGATATGACTGTGAACTGCTGCCACGTAACTAAATTCCTAATATTGCAATATTAAAAATTTTGCACATTATTGTTTGTTAAATTGTATAATGAAACAGATGTTATTCAAAAGTATGAGGATTACTGAGTGGGAGTCAATATGGCTACGCTTTATTATAGAGTTGGACTTCTTTATACAGGTTGTTATGCTGGTGCGAAGCAATGTTATGCGTTAATATTTTCCATACATGAACGTTTCATTATTAAAACAGCAATACATGAATAGTTAGTGGACACAAATGTTCTTTAGATTTTTATTATCCATTTCGGATTCAATATTGGTTGATAATTATTGTGTGTGTGTTTCTTTTTTTGAAGCCAAATACATAACTTAGAATTTTTAATTGACATTTAATAATGCATAAATATTGCCAGAATTTGGTACTATAGTTAAAGCTAATTATGGCCCAATTCACAATACCGATATCTATAACGCTAGAGCAACTTTCGGACTACATTAATAGTGAACTAGAACTGAACTAGAACTGAACTAGAATTGAACTAGAATTGAACTAGAATTGAACTAGAACTGAACTAGAAACTGAACTAGAACTGAACTAGTACTGAACTAGTACTGAACTAGTACTGAACTAGAACTGAACTAGAACTGAACTAGAACTGAACCTAGAACTGAACTAGAACTGAACTAGAACTGTACTAGAACTGTACTAGAACTGAACTGAACTACTAGAACTGAACTAGAACTGAACTAGAACTGAACTAGAACTGAAACTAGAACTGAACTAGAACTGAACTAGAACTGAACTAGAACTGAACTAGAACTGAACTAGAACTGAACTAGAACTGAACTAGAACTGAACTAGAACTGAACTAGAACTGAACTAGAACTGAACTAGAACTGAACTAGAACTGAACTATAACTGAACTAGAACTGAACTAGAACTGAACTGAACTAGAACTGAACTAGAACTGAACTAGAACTGAACTAGAACTGAACTAGAACTGAACTAGAACTGAACTAGAACTGAACTAGAACTGAACTAGAACTGAACTAGAACTGAACTAGAACTGAACTAGAATGAACTAGAACTAGAACTAGAACTGAACTAGAACTGAACTAGAACTGAACTAGAACTGAACTAGAACTGAACTAGAACTGAACTAGAACTGAACTAGAACTGAACTAGAACTGAACTAGAACTGAACTAGAACTGAACTAGAACTGATACTAGAACTGAACTAGAACTGAACTAGAACTGAACTAGAACTGAACTAGAACTGAACTAGAACTGAACTAGAACTGAACTAGAACTGAACTAGAACTGAACTAGAACTGAACTAGAACTGAACTAGAACTGAACTAGAACTGAACTAGAACTGAACTAGAACTGAACTAGAAACTGAACTAGAACTGAACTAGAACTGAACTAGAACTGAACTAGAACTGAACTAGAACTGAACTAGAACTGAACTAGAACTGAACTAGAACTGAACTAGAACTGAACTAGAACTGAACTAGAACTGAACTAGAACTGAACTAGAACTGAACTAGAACTGAACTAGAACTGAACTAGAACTGAACTAGAACTGAACTAGAACTGAACTAGAACTGAACTAGAACTGAACTAGAACTGAACTAGAACTGAACTAGAACTGAACTAGAACTGAACTAGAACTGAACTAGAACTGAACTAGAACTGAACTAGAACTGAACTAGAACTGAACTAGAACTGAACTAGAACTGAACTAGAACTGAACTAGAACTGAACTAGAACTGAACTAGAACTGAACTAGAACTGAACTAGAACTGAACTAGAACTGAACTAGAACTGAACTAGAACTGAACTAGAACTGAACTAGAACTGAACTAGAACTGAACTAGAACTGAACTAGAACTGAACTAGAACTGAACTAGAACTGAACTAGAACTGAACTAGAACAGAACTGAACTAGAACTGAACTAGAACTGAACTAGAACTGAACTAGAACTGAACTAGAACTGAACTAGAACTGAACTAGAACTGAACTAGAACTGAACTAGAACTGAACTAGAACTGAACTAGAACTGAACTAGAACTGAACTAGAACTGAACTAGAACTGAACTAGAACTGAACTAGAACTGAACTAGAACTGAACTAGAACTGAACTAGAACCTGAACTAGAACTGAACTAGAACTGAACTAGAACTGAACTAGAACTGAACTAGAACTGAACTAGAACTGAAACTAGAACTGAACTAGAACTGAACTAGAACTGAACTAGAACTGAACTAGAACTGAACTAGAACTGAACTAGAACTGAACTAGAACTGAACTAGAACTGAACTAGAACTGAACTAGAACTGAACTAGAACTGACTAGAACTGAACTAGAACTGAACTAGAACTGAACTAGAACTGAACTAGACTGAACTAGAACTGAACTAGAACTGAACTAGAACTGAACTAGAACTGAACTAGAACTGAACTAGAACTGAACTAGAACTGAACTAGAACTGAACTGAACTAGAACTGAACTAGAACTGACCTAGAACTGAACTAGAACTGAACTAGAACTGAACTAGAACTGAAACTAGAACTGAACTAGAACTGCAACTAGAACTGAACTAGAAACTGAACTAGAACTGAACTAGAACTGAACTAGAACTGAACTAGAACTGAACTAGAACTGAACTAGAACTGAACTAGACTGAACTAGAACTGAACTAGAACTGAACTAGAACTGAACTAGAAACTGAACTAGAAACTGAACTAGAACTGAACTAGAACTGAACTAGAACTGAACTAGAACTGAACTAGAACTGAACTAGAACTGATTTAGAACTGAACTTAGAACTGAACTAGAACTGAACTAGAACTGAACTAGAACTGAACTAGAACTGAACTAGAACTGAACTAGAACTGAACTAGAACTGAACTAGAACTGAACTAGAACTGAACTAGAACTGAACTAGAACTGAACTAGAACTGAAGTAGAACTGAACTAGAACTGAACTAGAACTGAACTAGAACTGAACTAGAACTGAACTAGAACTGAACTAGAACTGAACTAGAACTGAACTTAAACTGTATTGAATTAGTTAGGTATATCATATAGATATATGTATAATATTATCGGGTTACACCCGAAACATCTAACCATAAATCTCCTTCAGTGTTAAACAATTTTTATTGCACAAAAAAGTAATGATTTTTGTTTTCTAGAGAAATTTATTTGACAGCACCGATTACCATAATGTCAACAGCAACTGAAGGTCATTTAAGTTTTCAATTAAAGGGAATTTAATGCGGGGGAGAGTAAAAAAAAAACAACATATAAAAAATATTAAATTTGTATGTTTTTCTTTTTAGCCATTAACACTTTTTTTGCGATCGCACACAAAACCCTAACTAAATAACAACAAATGAAGAAAAAACGTCATAAATAAAATTATAATTAAGGCCGCCAAAGGGCCTGCAGTTAAATAAAATTCAAACAAAATTAACTAACAGTTAAGAGAAAAAAATTTTTTTGACCAACACCATCATTAAAAAAGAGGTGAATATGGAGATACATGCTCACAATGGTTTAGCAAAACACTCCCCTTCTCACTTACTTATTGGTGGCACATAAATTTTACAATTTACACATTTAAAGAAAGAAAAAAATTCCTACAACAAAACATAACTGTGAAATGAACAACAACAAAAACTTAGCAAAAATCACACGGAAAGACAATTAGAAAGCCTGCAGTTAAATTTGACACAAATTAAAAAAAAAATAGAAATAAACAAAGACTGGAGACAAACAAAGCAGCAGCAGCAACAACAAAATATGTAAAAACTGAAATGGACCAACATTTAAATTGAAAAGGAGTAGAGGAGAAATGAGTTCTTGTGTTTACAATAAAGTTTTTGTTGTTATTCTCCCCCAAACACATAAAAAGGGCTATTTTCAGTTTTATATATTTTTTGTTTAGTGTCCTTTTTATTGTTGTTCTTAAAAGTGTATGTATGTGTGTGTTTGAAAAAAAATATATACTTTTTTAACAAATAAACAACACAACATTTAAAACGACAAAGTTGTTATTATGCAAATTTTTCATTCAGTTTTTTTTATTTTTTGTTTGTTATATTTTTCATATTCAAAGGTATTTTTTTAAAATATGCCAGAAAGAAAAAAATTTGGAGACAATAATCATAAAAAGGGGGAAGTAACATTATGAAATGTGACTAACTGTCAGACGGACTAGTGACAAAAAAAACGTTATGGTGCGTTCAAAAAATAAATAAAACAAAATGTTTAAACAAATAAATAAAAAGCACAATACTAAAAAAATACTTTAAGTCAGCAAAAATGTTAAATGTTTTTTTGTTCAGAATATGCGGGAACTAGTTTGCTGAACTGATGTTAAAAAAACTAGAGCAAAGACTTTTCTAAGGTATTGTTTAGCTTTAGACAATACACCAAAACTATTTTTCGGATTTCTGACCAATTTCCTATGTAGGAAAAATTAATATATTTTAATTACTGCATAGCGGATTGGAATGATTTACTTATTTGATATAAATCATACATGGGAGAAGTTAATTATATCGACTAATTAATTGACGATTTCATTAGCATTAAATTGAAAAAAATTATAATTATTTTTTTTTTCATTAGCATTATTTTCTCTAATGGTAATGCTTTTTAATGAAACGATTTCATTAGTAATTATTTAAAAATAAATTTTCATTACCATTATTCAATGGATTTTAAAAATTTTCGAACATTAGTTCGAATTTCGAAATTAATTTCGAATATCCGAACATTATAATGTATTTTCATTAGGTGAAATCATGTATGCCAAATTTCAGCACATTCAGACTAGAAGAACTAGTTTTAACAGCTTTAAAAATTTTTCGAACACAAGTTCGAATTTTCGAAATTTTTTTTTTAGGTTTTATGACACAGAGATTAATTTAAAAACATAAAAAAATTTTCGAAAATAACTTCGAATTTTCGAACTTAATTTCGAATATTCGAACATATTATTGTATTGTCATCAGATGTACTTATGACTACAAAATTTCAGCCAATTTGGGCCACGGGAACTGGTTTTAAAAGCTTTCAAACCTCGAATCTTCGAAAAATTTTCCTTAATATATTTTTCGACAATTATAAATACTAATTAAATTCGTTTTTGAAAATTCATTATCAAATCATTACCATTATCAAAAAAAGTTATAATGAAAAAAATATAATTTTCATTAAATGGTACTTAAAATATTTTTCATTACAATTTTTTCTATAAATGGTAATGAAATTTTAATGCTTAATGAAAAATTCCCATGTATGATATAAATGAATGCTTTTGAAATCTTGAATATACATACATACATAAATATCTTTATAAAGTTTACATGGCTTAGTCCTTCAATCAGACAATAGGATAAATAGAAGTGGCGGAAGGATATTCATTGTTCTGGTGGTTTAAACAAATTGTATGTAGTACCTTTTTAAGTGTGCTAGCTCCAAACTTTATATATGTATTTTTGTTATGTCCGATGAAAATGACGTAAAGTCAAATTTATATAAAAAGAAAGAAAGTCCTATTTATAAAAAAGTGACTTAAAGTGGCAGCAAAATTAGCACAGAAAGCAAAGTTTACATAAAGTTGCAAAACAAAAGAAATACACATAAAGAACAACTAGTTTTTAAGACTTTTCTTTTAAAAGAAAATTAAAAATATTAAAAGAAACTTAATATGAAATCATAGTGTTGTTGAAAGGCATCTTTATTTGGAAAAAGAGATAAAGTAAAATAGTCATAGTTTTGTATTAAATGTTTTAACATCTTGTCTAATCTTCCGCTAATACACAAAATTAAAATCACAAAAAATTTAGCCCTAAAATGGCTTAAATTAAAATAGAATGAATACACAGAGGAAAAAAATATACACGCTTGGTAACAAATTGACACCAAATTTTTTAATAACATGCGTTTTCAAGTATATACATACATACATACAACAACATCTAAACTTTATGCACATCCGTTGTCTAAAGTAATTAAGTCCAGTGTAAATGATTTAATCATTTAAATTATCATACATATAGGATCCTAATGGAATGAAAATTTAATAGAGTAAAATTTTTTGCCGTAACGGCAATGTACATATGCCAGAAAGCTATAGGAGGGTAAAAAATCCGAATTTTTAAAGCGGTTATCAAGCCAATTCTGTTCTATGGAACACTAAATATTAACTCAAACTGCGAACTCCTTGACAAGGTTCTAATGAGAATATCGATACTGAAAACCGGATATTGATTACTCATGCCCTTCAGTTTCATCATCAAGAATATCGATACTGAAAACCGGATATTGATTACTCATGCCCTTCAGTTTCGTCATCAAGGAAAATAGGGTAATGGAAGAAGATCGCTATCCACGAAGCCTGTCCGTGTACACGGATGATAAGATATAGAACAGAGATATCCTTATCTTTACCGACAGTTAAGCTTCAATGAAGTCCCTGACAGGTGTATACTCTATATCACGACTAGTCGGACATCCTTTAATAGGATGATGAGGCTGTCAAACATCGCACTTGTATGGGTACGAGGACACGGAGTCTATACAGGCAATTGTATCGCTGACGAGTTCGCGAAAACGGGTTCACAGTTACCTGACTCGGACATAGATCATTTCAGTGGTACTCCGATAGGAGTATGCAAAAGTCTCATAGATAACATGTTCTATGGACTCTCTCAGACAATATGGAGAAATGAGCCAACCTGTATTCAAACAAAGATATGGCCAAAGCTTGATAAGGAGCTTACGGACCATATTCTGAGGAATAGCCGATCCCAACTCAGCAAAATGATAGCTGTCATCACAGGGCATTGTAAATTTGGTAACCACGCAATGAAACTTGGATTACCTTACAATGACTACCATAAAAGCTGTCAAGATGAGAAAGAAGCTGTATGAACATCTTCTTTGTCACTATCCTGCTTTGGGGGACATTCGACTCCGATATCGGGGGCATAGATTTCTGGAGGACACTTCAGAGTTAACTGGGATTAGAATAGAAAACCTAAACGCCTTTATCAAGCATTGCGTTTAGTTTGACTTTAGAGTCCAAGGCTCTTTCCTTTTAGATTTTAATCACCAAAACGAACTACGTTTGCATCTATTGCAGCCTGAATAACCAACCAACCAAACTTTTTTGTACTTTTTCGTTTTTCAATTTGTATTTTTTGAATCTTTTCTAATATTAAACCTAGAAATATAGAATTTAACACGCTGCGTCCTGATTGAAGAAAATCTACAAATTGGGACTTTCTGGTACTTTTCCGTTTTCCAACTGGTATTTTTTGATTTACTGGTATACTTGAAATTACGTTTTTTCATACTCTTTTAAAAATGTTTAATAAAACAAATAAAGTAAAATTAGCGCAGGGTGTGTTATTTAAAACCAAACTACTAAATATAGTTTAAAGATCGAGTGAATATTTTAGTACTTTTTTAAAACAACAATTTTTCACAAGCACTTGAAAACAGATTTGTATCCTTTGACCTATATATTCGTCATATTTCCCAATTGATATGATAAAGATCAGAAAATGGAATTTGGTACTTTCTTATAAAGGTACTTTTTTGGTGTTTTTTATTAAAAAAAGTCAATCAAAGTACTACTTCACTTTTTATCAAATTCTAAAGTGTTTTTGTCTGTCTTTTTATTACATTAAACTTTACACTTTTAGTTTTCTACGACAACTTCAACTATAAGTTTTTAAAACTTTAACAATTTTCTCTTAAACTCTGTCACATATTGCCTTTAATATTATCAAAAGTTCATCTAAATCTATAAAATATTCAAATCACTCAACCTACGATTATCTATTTTCAAACACTTTGTACCCTTTTTTTCCTTCCATAAACAACATATTTTAAAATTCTAAAGAAACCTAAGGAAAATCAAATGAATACTTATTTTATTGTCCAATACCTATCAATTTCATTTGAAAACCCCAAATAAACAAAAACCATTGCAAAGGACAAATAAAATTATAAAATGTTTCTGTTAATAGATTTTTTTTTTTTCGAAGGGTCAATTGTAATTTTCTTGTTATTTTTTTATCTGTTTGTTTATTATCATTATTTTTACTGTAATACCAAGAAGAAATTATTTATAATTTACCTTGTACTCACTGGTAGCTAACATTTTAGTCCATTTTTCCTGCTTAAGCCGCATAGTCTTCATTATGTAATTCCATAAGAATTCCAGCCTTTCGTCCACCTTTTCCTTCTTTTTCTCCTCTTCGGCCATTACGCTAAATTAGTCGACGTTTATTGTCGTTTAAGTGAGTAACACGCTTACACAAATGTTATTTCTGCAGAAAAGAATATCCTTGAATCCTTGACAATTGTTGTTAAACGTTTAATATTCTTCGATAATTTGGTTTCTTTTCTCTCTCTTTTTTTCCTTTTATGGTTGAGCTTTAATCTCTTTGTGCGTAAAAAATATTAAGAGCAAAATCAAGGCGTTCAAAAATGTTTGTTATTGTTGCAAGTTAAGCGGCTTATGTGACAATAACTGCCAGCTTAATAGAAAAAAAATTAATAAAAATTTATTTAATATTTGTCTGCCAAAAAAAAAAAAGAAAACGTTATGAAACCTAGCAAAAGAAATCTCTGTTTAGAAAACTTACCAATTTTGGCATTCGTCTTTAGTAATGGCCAACACAAAAAAAACCCAATTTAATATTGGGATTTAAAGTGATTTCGGTTTTTTTGTATCCTTTTTAACCTGTTTTATTTTTTATATCTTTAGACAGTTAAGGATTTATTTAGCGTAAGAATAGCACTAAATGCGTCTATTTTTATATTGAATTATTTTTCTTTTGTAAAAGTGAAATTTTCTTAAATGTCACAGAAAATTAAATTTTTAATTTACCTAGATTTATTTATCAAGTTTTTTTTTTTAACAAAAAGTCTATTTTTAGATTGACATTTATATATTTGAAGTTTTTTGTTTAACAAATAGCAACAGGTTGTTTGCCAGTTAAGTGATAAACAAGTGGTTTGTTTTTTTCAAACAACCTGTTTTTAATTAAACAAGTTAGAGTGCTATATTCGGCTGAGCCGAATCTTAAATACCCTCCACCAGCAACTTTTGTATTAATACATTTCTAATTAATAAACTATTTGTAGAAATAAGTTTTCTCATGTCATAAATAGAAAAACCCAAGATTTAAACATCTTAAATCTACTACAATTCCAAGATTTATTGAACATTAGAAACGCCACTTCCTTTTAAATTTTTATAGCGCCCTAAGATATGCTTTAGCGATATCTAGTATTTGCATGTGTGTGAAAGATTTAAGGATTTTCAAAATACATACATATATATAATTTTGTTCTACACAAATTTATAATGCAAATAGTTAAATACGGTTAAAGCGCTTTTAGGGGCAGGACCTAGTATGAGAAATATGACCAAATATAGACCGATCGTGAAAAATTTTTGAAATAACATTAAGTGCTTTTTGCATTACAAAATAGTATTTATGAACAAAAATAGTATTTATTTATATCATTATTTGGTAATGAGTTATGTGCCTTTAAGTGTTTTTCTGAAAGGGACCTTGTATGGGAGCTATGATCAATTATGGATCGATAGGAAAACAACTTCACAGTAATATTTCTCTGTATATGAGCAATATTTCTGCCAAACTTTATATGGATATCTTAATTTAGTAATGAGTTATGCGCGTTTAAGTGATTTTCGGGAGGGGACCTTGTATGGGAGCTATGACCAATTATGGACCGATCGGAAAAAAATTTCACAATAATATTTCTGTGCATATGACAATACTTGTACCAAATTTTATATGGATATCTTAATTAAGTAATGAGTTATGAGCGTTTAAGTGATTTTCGGGAGGGCACCTTGTATGGGAGCTATGACCAATTATGGACCGATCGGAAAAAAATTTCACAGCAATATTTCTATGAATATGGGCAATACTTATACTAAATTGTATATGGATATCTTAATTTAGTAATGAGTTATGCGCGTTTAAGTGATTTTCGGGAGGGGACCTTGTATGGGAGCTATGACCAATTATGGACCGATCGGAAAAAAATTTCACGGTAATATTTCTATGTATGTGGCAATACTTGTACCAAATTTTATATGGATATCTTAATTTAGTTATGAGTTATGCGCGTTTAAGTGATTTTCGGGAGGGGACCTTGTATGGGAGCTATGACCAATTATGGACCGATCGGAAAAAAATTTCACGGTAATATTTCTATGCATGTGGGCAATACTTGTACCAAATTTTATATGGATATCTTAATTTAGTTATGAGTTATGCGCGTTTAAGTGATTTTCGGGAGGGGACCTTGTATGGGAGCTATGACCAATTATGGACCGATCGGAAAAAAATTTCACTGTAATATTTCTATGCATGTGGGCAATACTTGTACCAAATTTTATATGGATATCTTAATTAAGTAATGAGTTATGCGCGTTTAAATGATTTTCGGGAGGGGACCTTGTATGGGAGCTATGTCCAATTATGGACCGATCCATAAAATTTTTCTTCTGGAAGAATTCTATTGACATAAGATTTTAATTTGTGAAATTTTGTGAAGATATCGACATTGTAGAATTTGTACTTTTGTATGGGAGGTATATGAAATTGTGGACCGATTCTGGCAATTTTCAGCAGGGATCAAGATCTTGTGCAGAAACGAATATATGGTGATTTCCATGAAATTATCTTGCATAGTTTTCGAGAAAATTATATCATAATGTGTAAAAAATGCTTATTTTTTTCCGAGGTTGTTTTAAATTTTGATTCATAACTTTTCCCGGTGTGAACCGATTTTGCCCATTTGCAATACCAAACAACTTAGGAAAATGAAGAACATTTTGGGTGAATTTGGTTAAACTCTATTGCTTCGTTTTATCGTGAGCGTGTTTTACACAGACAGACGGACAGACGGACATAGCTAAATCGACTCAGAATTTGATAAGGACCCAGAATATATATACTTTGTTGGATCTCAGATGAATATTTCTTGGTGTTACACACGGAATGACAAAGTTATATATACCCTCTATCACCACTGATGGTGGTGGAGGGTATAAAAAGGAAATGAAAAATATTAAATTGTTGTTAAAATATTGTTTGTATTTTAAAAAACCTAAAAGGGTGTTACATGTATGTATTTTAAATTTAAAAAAGTAATGAATATTTTAAAATTTAATACGTTTTTAATAAAATTCATGATAGTGCTTTTCTTACAAAATTTTAAACTTTATTTCTTATTGTGTTTTTCACAGACAGTTATCACAGTTATAGTCTAGTCTATAGTCTAGTTTATAGTCTAGTCTATAGTCTAGTCTATAGTCTAGTCTATAGTCTAGTCTATAGTCTAGTCTATAGTCTAGTCTATAGTCTAGTCTATAGTCTAGTCTATAGTCTAGTCTATAGTCTAGTCTATAGTCTAGTCTATAGTCTAGTCTATAGTCTAGTCTATAGTCTAGTCTATAGTCTAGTCTATAGTCTAGTCTATAGTCTAGTCTATAGTCTAGTCTATAGTCTAGTCTATAGTCTAGTCTATAGTCTAGTCTATAGTCTAGTCTATAGTCTAGTCTATAGTCTAGTCTATAGTCTAGTCTATAGTCTAGTCTATAGTCTAGTCTATAGTCTAGTCTATAGTCTAGTCTATAGTCTAGTCTATAGTCTAGTCTATAGTCTAGTCTATAGTCTAGTCTATAGTCTAGTCTATAGTCTAGTCTATAGTCTAGTCTATAGTCTAGTCTATAGTCTAGTCTATAGTCTAGTCTATAGTCTAGTCTATAGTCTAGTCTATAGTCTAGTCTATAGTTTAGTCTATAGTCTAGTCTATAGTCTAGTCTATAGTCTAGTCTATAGTCTAGTCTATAGTCTAGTCTATAGTCTAGTCTATAGTCTAGTCTATAGTCTAGTCTATAGTCTAGTCTATAGTCTAGTCTATAGTCTAGTCTATAGTCTAGTCTATAGTCTAGTCTATAGTCTAGTCTATAGTCTAGTCTATAGTCTAGTCTAGTCTAGTCTATAGTCTAGTCTACAGTCTAGTCTATAGTCTAGTCTATAGTCTAGTCTATAGTCTAGTCTATAGTCTAGTCTATAGTCTAGTCTATAGTCTAGTCTATAGTCTAGTCTATAGTCTAGTCTATAGTCTAGTCTATAGTCTAGTCTATAGTCTAGTCTATAGTCTAGTCTACAGTCTAGTCTATAGTCTAGTCTATAGTTTAGTCTATAGTCTAGTCTATAGTCTAGTCTATAGTCTAGTCTATAGTCTAGTCTATAGTCTAGTCTATAGTCTAGTCTATAGTCTAGTCTATAGTCTAGTCTATAGTCTAGTCTATAGTCTAGTCTATAGTCTAGTCTATAGTCTATTCTAGTCTATAGTCTAGTCTATAGTCTAGTCTATAGTCTAGTCTATAGTCTAGTCTATAGTCTAGTCTATAGTCTAGTCTATAGTCTAGTCTATAGTCTAGTCTATAGTCTAGTCTATAGTCTAGTCTATAGTCCAGTCTAGTCTAGTCTATAGTCTAGTCTATAGTCTAGTCTATAGTCTAGTCTATAGTCTAGTCTATAGTCTAGTCTATAGTCTAGTCTATAGTCTAGTCTATAGTCTAGTCTATAGTCTAGTCTATAGTCTAGTCTATAGTCTAGTCTATAGTCTAGTCTATAGTCTAGTCTATAGTCTAGTCTATAGTCTAGTCTATAGTCTAGTCTATAGTCTAGTCTATAGTCTAGTCTATAGTCTAGTCTATAGTCTAGTCTATAGTCTAGTCTATAGTCTAGTCTATAGTCTAGTCTATAGTCTAGTCTATAGTCTAGTCTATAGTCTAGTCTATAGTCTAGTCTATAGTCTAGTCTATAGTCTAGTCTATAGTCTAGTCTATAGTCTAGTCTATAGTCTAGTCTATAGTCTAGTCTATAGTCTAGTCTATAGTCTAGTCTATAGTCTAGTCTATAGTCTAGTCTATAGTCTAGTCTATAGTCTAATCTATAGTCTAGTCTATAGTCTAGTCTATAGTCTAGTCTATAGTCTAGTCTATAGTCTAGTCTATAGTCTAGTCTATAGTCTAGTCTATAGTCTAGTCTATAGTCTAGTCTATAGTCTAGTCTATAGTCTAATCTATAGTATAGTCTAGTCTATAGTCTAGTCTATAGTCTAGTCTATAGTCTAGTCTATAGTCTAGTCTATAGTCTAGTCTATAGTCTAGTCTATAGTCTAGTCTATAGTCTAGTCTATAGTCTAGTCTATAGTCTAGTCTATAGTCTAGTCTATAGTCTAGTCTATAGTCTAGTCTATAGTCTAGTCTATAGTCTAGTCTATAGTCTAGTCTATAGTCTAGTCTATAGTCTAGTCTATAGTCTAGTCTATAGTCTAGTCTATAGTCTAGTCTATAGTCTAGTCTATAGTCTAGTCTATAGTCTAGTCTATAGTCTAGTCTATAGTCTAGTCTATAGTCTAGTCTATAGTCTAGTCTATAGTCTAGTCTATAGTCTAGTCTATAGTCTAGTCTATAGTCTAGTCTATAGTCTAGTCTATAGTCTAGTCTATAGTCTAGTCTATAGTCTAGTCTATAGTCTAGTCTATAGTCTAGTCTATAGTCTAGTCTATAGTCTAGTCTATAGTCTAGTCTATAGTCTAGTATATAGTCTAGTCTATAGTCTATAGTCTAGTCTAGTCTAGTCTATAGTCTAGTCTATAGTCTAGTCTATAGTCTAGTCTATAGTCTAGTCTATAGTCTAGTCTATAGTCTAGTCTATAGTCTAGTCTATAGTCTAGTCTATAGTCTAGTCTATAGTCTAGTCTATAGTCTAGTCTATAGTCTAGTCTATAGTCTAGTCTATAGTCTAGTCTATAGTCTAGTCTATAGTCTAGTCTATAGTCTAGTCTATAGTCTAGTCTATAGTCTAGTCTATAGTCTAGTCTATAGTCTAGTCTATAGTCTAGTCTATAGTCTAGTCTATAGTCTAGTCTATAGTCTAGTCTATAGTCTAGTCTATAGTCTAGTCTATAGTCTAGTCTATAGTCTAGTCTATAGTCTAGTCTATAGTCTAGTCTATAGTCTAGTCTATAGTCTAGTCTATAGTCTAGTCTATAGTCTAGTCTATAGTCTAGTCTATAGTCTAGTCTATAGTCTAGTCTATAGTCTAGTCTATAGTCTAGTCTATCGTCTAGTCTATAGTCTAGTCTATAGTCTAGTCTATAGTCTAGTCTATAGTCTAGTCTATAGTCTAGTCTATAGTCTAGTCTATAGTCTAGTCTATAGTCTAGTCTATAGTCTAGTCTATAGTCTAGTCTATAGTCTAGTCTATTCTAGTCTGTCTATAGTCTAGTCTATAGTCTAGGTCTATATTGTCTATAGTCAGTCTATAGTCTAGTCTATAGTCTAGTCTATAGTCTAGTCTATAGTCTAGTCTATAGTCTAGTCTATAAGTCTAGTCTATAGTCTAGTCTATAGTCTAGTCTATAGTCTAGTCTATAGTCTAGTCTATAGTCTAGTCTATAGTCTAGTCTATAGTCTAGTCTATAGTCTAGTCTATAGTCTAGTCTATAGTCTAGTCTATAGTCTAGTCTATAGTCTAGTCTATAGTCTAGTCTATAAGTCTAGTCTATAGTCTAGTCTATAGTCTAGTCTATAGTCTAGTCTATAGTCTAGTCTATAGTCTAGTCTATAGTCTAGTCTATAGTCTAGTATATAGTCTGGTCTATAATCTAGTCTATATCTAGTCTATAGTCTAGTCTATAGTCTAGTCTATAGTCTAGTCTATAGTCTAGTCTATAGTCTAGTCTATAGTCTAGTCTATAGTCTAGTCTATAGTCTAGTCTATAGTCTAGTCTATAGTCTAGTCTATAGTCTAGTCTAGTCTATAGTCTAGTCTATAGTCTAGTCTATAGCCTAGTCTATAGTCTAGTCTATAGCCTAGTCTATAGTCTAGTCTATAGTCTAGTCTATAGTCTAGTCTATAGTCTAGTCTATATTCTAGTCTATAGTCTAGTCTATAGTCTAGTCTATAGTCTAGTCCATAGTCTAGTCTATAGTCTAGTAGTCTAGTCTATAGTTTAGTCTAGTCTATAGTCTAAGTCTGGTTAAAAACACGAATTTTGAACTCGGTTATCACGTTGCACATAGAAATACCATGTTTGTGTTAGCAATGTTATTTTTGGAAAACAATTAAAATGTTGCAATCATATTTTTTTTATTTAACTAAACAATTTTGGAAATTCCAAGAAAGGCATACGTATTTAACGTTATTTCTTTGCTTTAAATTTATGCAATAAATTCCTCGTTTTACTCCTTAAAGCTTTAATCCTCTTCCCTTTTATAGCCTTCGTAGTTGTGCCATCTATAGATGTTTTAACCGCACTATGATTACTTGCATCTTTTTTAAATTTCGATTTCTTTTTATTGCTTTTTTCGAACTAGCAATTGGATTTTTGCTAAAACTACCTTGAATCTTTTTGCTCGACTTTAAAATATTTGATGGCATTTTCTTTACTTGATGATGATGATTTGCTCTTGCTGCTGCTTTCTGTGTTTTAAGACTTAAATGATTAGACTTTGTAAGTCTTTTAGCATGTTTAGTACTTAATTTGGCCAGTTTTGTTTTCGATTTAATATTGTTGAGTCCAAATGCTTTAGCTGCTTCTACTACAGAATCAAAATTACCAAATATTTTCATGATACTCTTATTTACATACTGCAGATATTGCAGGGACGAGAGGCAAATGTTACAGTTATTGCTGGCATTATAGTTGGTGCGTATAAGACTTTCTAGATAGAGGAAATTTTTGGCCATATTTTCACAATGTGGACATTTGCAAATGGTTTGTTTGAAATTATTGGAAGAATTTTCCAAAGGTTCTTCGGTTTTATATAAATCGAATTTCGGTTCTATGTTTGTTTTTGAATTTTGTGGTACCGTGTAGAACGGATTTGCTGATACCTCTTCGCCCAGACCAATCATTTTATTTAACACTGAAATTTTGTTATTTAAATTATCTCTCATATTTTTTGGTTGTTTTTTTAAAATAATTTTTCTGGTTTTATTTTTAGTACAAATTTGATTAATAGTTCAAAGTTGTTTTTTTTTTTTGTTAAATAAAAAGGCTTTCTTTACAAGGTTTGTAAAATAATTTTTTCGGAATTTTTCTATAGCCTTCACCTTCGTGGGAGGATATATGTAAGTTTCCCATTGCCTTTGTATGTTCCACTTGCTTATATGTATCCTTATAAGTATCGGAAATTAATTTTCTGAAGATCCCAGATATCTTCGGTACACAAATAATTAAAATCAGCAAACTTGGCCCATAGTTTATATGATTTCCTCTTCAAGTAAACGGATTTACATACATACATATGTATATGTAACATCCTGTAATTGAAATCTCGTCCCTTAAAAATGTTTATGGTTTGCCCGAAATTGTCTTGTAAGTTTACTATTCATTCAAATTTTATTGCGTTTTATAAACTATCTACATACCCAATGTATTTTTTTCTAAGCTCTTCTCCCGTTGTCTCCATCAACAGTTTTTCAAATGAACAGTGTGTGTTTTAGTAATTCTCATGTGCATAAAAGTGGTTGTGAGTTGACAAGCGATGACGTGAAAATGTAATTGCCTTCATCAGGTTTGAACTTTCCAACAACCGCACAGAAATAGATAATGTTCACTCATACTCATGTGACAATGAAACCAGCAGTTTTGTTTTGGTTACTATAAGCGGTTTAAGACATAATTTTCACTTAACTATTTTTGGTTTAGTTTTTCAAAATATGTTTGTAAATTTATAAAGGAAAACTAAAACTAATTACTTGATGTATTCCTGGTAATCTAAGAAGTAATTTGCAGTCTTATTAGTGTCTCTTCAGCTCTGCCGGATACTTATAAATAACTGCAACTGTGGATATTTGAGTAATTATATTTGTTTTTTTTTTTATATACATACATATAACAGTATTAGTAATACTCTAAATATGGGAATGTGTGTTATTGTATATAACAGTTATAAATCTCTAAGGAGGAGTGTGTATGAGCAGCCAGCAATCATTTAAATAGTATTTTATCTTTATTTCAGATTTTTTTCTCAAACATTTTCTATTTGCATGTTCTGCTCAATTAATCTTTGGTTCCATTTTCATTTCCTCTTCAATGTTCATGTCTTTCTCTATTTCATTACTATTCGTTTCATTTTGTTTTCCAGTTTATTCTCTCTTTTTATTTCTAGTTTTCATTTCATTAATGTTTAATAGTTTGTTAAACATGGGTGGTGTTAGTGGTGTATCATCATCACATCCTCATCACGATGAGGATACCAAACATTTAAATATTGTTCAACAAAATTAAATGTTGCAAAGTTTTTTTGCTGTAGTTGCTCATACATTTTTACCACACAAAAAAATCTACTTTTTCATTTATTTAACAACAATGCATTGTTACAATTGAATGACCTTTTCAACCATTTGAATGCCATTGATCTAGATTTATTTTGTAAATTTAACTATTGAAAAATTACATCAAGAAATGCATTGTAAAATGCTTGGTTTAGAAATCTAAGGGTATTGCTATTTTGTATATAAAATGCTAATTATTTATTTGATTTTGTGGTTTGCAAAATTAGATAAGAGAAAATAAATTAAGTACACACACATATATAGATAGTTGGAGTATTTAATAGAAGGTAATATATAAAGAATATCTGGAAATGAGTGAATGAGTTTGGTTTATTAAGATTTAGATTAAATTTAATTGAATGAAACCACCCAGTGATATATTGTCCAATTTTAGTAAGGAGTAATGTAGGTAATGTAGTCAGTTATTTCATAGATTACTTGGTAATGAGAGGTCGTTGTCTAATAAGGAAGAAATTTTGGTGGTTCTAACCCCAGTCGATATTATAAGTGTTTTTTAAGTAAATCAGCATTGAGAAAGGGAACTAATAATAAGTGTTAATACCACTTTCAAACTAACTAACTAACTAACTAACTAACTAACTAACTAACTAACTAACTAACTAACTAACTAACTAACTAACTAACTAACTAACTAACTAACTAACTAACTAACTAACTAACTAACTAACTAACTAACTAACTAACTAACTAACTAACTAACTAACTAACTAACTAACTAACTACTAACTAACTAACTAACTAACTAACTAACTAACTAACTAACTAACTAACTAACTAACTAACTAACTACTAACTACACTAACTAACTAACTAACTAACTAACTAACTAACTAACTAACTAACTACTAACTAACTAACTAACTAACTAACTACTAACTACTAACTAACTAACGAACTAACTAACTAACTAACTACACTACTAAACTACTAACTAACTAACTAACTAACTAACTAACTAACTAACTAACTAACTAACTAACTACTAACTAACACTAACTAACTAACTAACTAACTAACTAGACTAACTAACTACTAACTAACTAACTAACTAACTAACTAACTAACTAACCTAACTACTAACTAACTAAACTAACTAACTAACTAACTAACTAACTAACTAACTACTACTAACTAACTAACTAACTAACTAACTACTAACTAACTACTAACTAACTAACTACTAACGAACTAACAGCTAACTAACTAACTAACTAACTAACTACTAACTAACTAACTAACTAACTACTAACTACACTAACTAACTAACTACTAACTAACTAACTAACTAACTAACTACTAACTAACTTAACTAACTAACTAACTAACTAACTAACTAACTAACTAACTAACTAACTAACTAACTAACTAACTAACTAACTAACTAACTACTAACTACTAACTAACTAACTAACTACTAACTAACTAACTACTACTAACTAACTAACTAACTAACTAACTAACTAACTAAACTAACTAACTAACTAACTAACTAACTAACTACTAACTAACTAACTAACTACTACTAACTAACTAAACTAACTAACTAACTAACTAACTAACTACTAACTAACTAACTAACTAACTAACTAACTAACTAACTACTAACTAACTAACTAACTAACTAACTAACTAACTAACTAACTAACTAACTAACTAACTAACTAACTAACTAACTAACTAACTACTAACTACTAACTAACTAACTAACTAACTAACTAACTACTAACTAACTGACTAACTAACTAACTAACTAACTAACTAACTAACTAACTAACTAACTATTCGACTTATGCATTGAAGCTTTTTCTTATAATGGAAACCACAAAGACACACTCATTCCTTTCCATTCTCGAGATAACCTAATAAGATAAGATTGCTTTTAAGCTAAGTAATGTCCATATGTATGTACGTATGTTTTACAACTC
Organism: Lucilia sericata; assembly: GCF_015586225.1. Classification (NCBI taxonomy): domain Eukaryota; kingdom Metazoa; phylum Arthropoda; class Insecta; order Diptera; family Calliphoridae; genus Lucilia; species Lucilia sericata. The sequence goes on along the minus strand of NW_023995188.1, from coordinate 96,869 downwards.
CTTACGATGTCCACATTAGATACGCTTATTCGGCATACATAATTATTATTGTTTAATCTTTAATTACAACATTCGATACGCTTTCACTCTTAAATATCTAAAAGAAAAGCCAAGAAGAAAAAAAATCTAATTAGGAAATAGAAGTGCTTAACCTAAATAATTTTATTTTCTTTTCTTACTACTAAAACTAGTCTTTAAATTAAAACATTTTCAATCACACTTAATAACTTCTGTCATGATTTATGTCCATTTTATGAGGGGGGTGTTGAAGCATTTACCCAAATAATAAATATACAAAAAAAGAAAGGAAAAAAATGCCAGACCTTCAATTATATTCAATTTGTATTAATTTGTAAAGGGAACACACAAAAGCACTATAAACTCATTTTACCATAATTTACTTAAGCTGTTCCTGTTCTCTTTCCCCTCTTTTATTCATATAATATAATATGTGTGTCCAAATCTCAGTTCTCTGTAGAAAAAAAATATAAATAAATAAAAACAAATCAATGTTAATTTGTCGTGCGTCCAAAATGTGTTGAACTCCTTAGTTGTTGTTTGTAGGTCATTTAAGTTCCGGTAACAATTTTCCCAGTGTGTGCTGTCCATATGTGCTGTTGTTGTTATTTCGCTTTTTTCTTTTTATTTTCGCCATTTCCTTTTACTTAAGACCATTGATTAGTCGTCTGTTTGTAGGGGATTTTTTTTTCAAGAAAGCAACAAAAATTCATTGATAAATGTGGGTTACAACAATTTATATGACCAAAAAATATCCGTTTACCATCTAAGAACGAACTATTAGAAAAACCTTGGCCTAGTAAACTACTTGCCAGGAATTTAAACGTTTACAAATACTTACTGCTTTTTAGGTTTTTTATACAAGTTTCTTAAAAAACGTTTCGAATTCTTAAGGTATTTGTTTGGTTACTGAAAGCTAAAACGAATTAGTGGTTTGTTTTTTGTGACCCCGTTGTATCTTAGATATTTCTATTTACTGTAATTTGGTATTGATGACCTACAATTATGTTGTGGTTTTCATTTAGATTATTGCTTGATTTACAAATTGATCTATATTAGGGCCAAGAAACAGATGAAGTATGCGAAAAGTATTTGTTGAAAGGGGCGTTTTGTTTAATGAATTATAAAAAGTTAAGAAATATTTAAAATTTTTTTGAGAAGTTTTTTAGTTTTACTCTATGTTTAAATGATTTTTTTGTTCTTAGGGTAAAAATATTTATACCCTACACCACTATAGTGGGGAGGGTATTATGCGTTTGTGCTGATGTTTGTAACACCCAAAAATATTGGTCCTACCCCCACCTTAAAGTATACCAATCGACTCAGAATCACTTCCTGAGTCGATTAAGCTATGTCCGTCTGTCCGTCCGTCCGTCCGTCTGTCTGTCTGTGTGTCCATGTAAACCTTGTGCGCACTCTACAGGTCGCAATTTTTGAGATAATTTGATGAAATTTGGAACATACACTTCTCTTGGTCCAAGGACGAACGCTATTGAAAATGGTTGAAATCGGTCCATTATTTCACCTAGCCCCCATACAACCGGACCCCCCGAATAGGGCTTTTGACCTCATAATTATGTTAAATGATCTGCTATCTCTACAAAAATTGGAAAAGTTTAGTTTTATATATGTCTTAATAATTCTAGTGATTTTCGTAAAGATCGGGCATTATTTGACCCTAGCCCCCATACAAAGTCCCCCTCAGAAAATGACTTGAATGTCCACAATTCACTTATAAACAGTAGTATCACGATGAAATTTGGCACAAATGAGTTTTATATAAACATAATTCCCAACAATAAATTTTATAGGGATCGGACCAAGTTTTACTCCAGCCCCCATATAAGCGGACCTTCCGATTTGGGCCTTTTAGCTCATAACTTTGTCAAATATATGATATATATATGACCCTAGCCCCCATACAAAGTCCCCCTCAGAAAATGACTTGAATGTCCACAATTCACTTATAAACACTAGTATCAATATGAAATTTACCACAAATAGATTTTATATAAACATTTTATATAAAATGTCGACATTAAATTTTATAAGGATCGGACCAATTTTTGCCATAGCCCCCATACAACCGGACCTACCGATTAGGGCCTCTTAGCTTATAACTACGATAAATATACTACTATCTTCTCAAAAATTGGCACAACTAAGTTTGATATGTAATTATAAATAACACTGTCATTTTTCGACATGATCGGAAATAAAAAGTAGCCTATTATCACACATACGAATGTGCTGTGAAAATTTGAAGAAAATCGGTTTAGCCGTTTAGTAGTCTATAACGTTCAAACATACAAACATATAAACACACAAACATACAAAGATATAAACATACAAACAAACACACATTCATTTTTATATATGTATATAGATAATTCCCAATAATACATTTTATAAGGATCGGCTCAATTTCTGCCTTAGCCTCCATACATCCGGACCTTCCGATTTCGGTCGTTTATCTTTTAACTACGTCTAATATACTACTATCTATCCAAAAGTCGGCACAATGTGGTGATGTTTGTAACACTCAAAAATATTTGTCCTTATTAAGCTATGTCCGTCTTTGTGACCGTGTAAACCTTGTGTGCACGCAACAGATCGCAATTTTGAATATAATTTGTTAAAATGTGTCACATACTATTCTCTGGATCCACTACCTGGATCAGCATACAACCGAACATGAACAGACATTATTTGGAACCTATATGAGATTAACAGAAATGCTTCATTATTGAAATTAATCACATTTAATATTCGCAATTGGTGTAGGGTATCATATGGTCGGCCACGCCCGACTATAATTTCTTACTTGTTTTATTTAAGATTTGTTAGTTAGTTAGTTAGTTAGTCAGTTAGTTAATTAGTTAGTTGAGGAGTTAGTGTAGTTAGTAGTTAGTTAGTTAGTTAGTTAGTTGTTAGTTAGTCGTAGTTAGTTAGTTAGTTAGTGTAGTTAGTAGTTAGTAGTTAGTTAGTTAGTTAGTTAGTAGTTAGTTAGTTAGTAGTTAGTTAGTTAGTAGTTAGTTAGTTAGTTAGTTAGTTAGTTAGTTAGTTAGTTAGTAGTTAGTTAGTTAGTTAGTTAGTTAGTTAGTTAGTTAGTTAGTTAGTTAGTAGTTAGTAGTTAGTTAGTTAGTTAGTTAGTTAGTTAGTTAGTTAGTTAGTTAGTTAGTTAGTTAGTTAGTTAGTAGTTAGTAGTTAGTTAGTTAGTTAGTAGTTAGTAGTTAGTTAGTTAGTTAGTTAGTTAGTTAGTTAGTTAGTTAGTTAGTTAGTTAGTTAGTTAGTTAGTTCGTTAGTTAGTATTAGTTAGTTAGTTAGTTAGTTAGTTGAGTTAGTTAGTAGTTAGTTAGTTAGTTAGTAGTTAGTTAGTTAGTTAGTAGTTAGTTAGTTAGTTTAGTTAGTTAGTTAGTTAGTTAGTTAGTTAGTTAGTTAGTTAGTAGTAGTTAGTTAGTAGTTAGTTAGTTAGTTAGTTAGTTAGTTAGTTAGTTAGTTAGTTAGTAGTTAGTTAGGTTAGTTAGTTAGTTAGTTAGTTAGTTAGTTAGGTAGTTAGTTAGTTAGTTAGTTAGTTAGTTAGTTAGTTAGTTAGTTAGCCTTAGTTGTTAGTTAGTTAGTTAGTTAGTTAGTTAGTTAGTTAGTTAGTTAGTTAGTTAGTTAGTTAGTTGTTAGTTAGTTAGTTAGTTAGTTAGTAGTCGTTAGTTAGTTAGTAGTTAGTAGTTAGTTAGTTAGTTAGTTAGTTAGTTAGTTAGTTAGTAGTTAGTTAGTTAGTTAGTTAGTTAGTTAGTTAGTAGTTAGTTAGTTAGTTAGTTTAGGTAGTTAGTTAGTAGTTAGTTAGTTTAGTTAGTTAGTTAGTTAGTTAGTTAGTAGTTAGTTAGTTAGTTAGTTAGTTAGTTAGTAGTTAGTAGTTAGTTAGTAGTTAGTTAGTTAGTTAGTTAGTTAGTTAGTTAGTTAGTTAGTTAGTTAGTTAGTAGTAGTTAGTTAGTTAGTAGTAGTTAGTTAGTAGTAGTTAGTTAGTAGTTAGTTAGTTAGTTAGTTAGTAGTTAGTTAGTTAGTTAGTTAGGTTAGTTAGTTAGTTAGTTAGTTAGTTAGTAGTTAGTTAGTTAGTTAGTTAGTTAGTTAGTTAGTTAGTTAGTTAGTTAGTAGTTAGTTAGTTAGTTAGTTAGTTAGTTAGTTAGTTAGTAGTAGTTCGTTAGTTAGTTAGTTAGTTAGTTAGTTAGTTAGTTAGTAGTTAGTTAGTTAGTAGTTAGTTAGTTAGTTAGTTAGTTAGTTAGTAGTTAGTTAGTTAGTGTAGTTAGTTAGTTAGTTAGTTAGTTAGTTAGTTAGTTAGTTAGTAGTTAGTTAGTTTAGTTAGTTAGTAGTAGTAGTTAGTTAGTTAGTTAGTTAGTTAGTTAGTTAGTTAGTTAGTAGTTAGTTAGTTAGTTAGTAGTTAGTAGTTAGTTAGTTAGTTAGTTAGTTAGTTAGTTAGTTAGTAGTTAGTTAGTTAGTAGTTAGTTAGTTAGTAGTTAGTTAGTTAGTTAGGAGTTAGTTAGTTAGTTAGTTAGTTAGTTAGTTAGTTAGTTAGTTAGTAGTTAGTTAGTAGTTAGTTAGTTAGTTAGTTAGTTAGTAGTTAGTTAGTAGTTAGTTAGTTAGTTAGTTAGTTAGTAGTTAGTTAGTTAGTTAGTTAGTAGTAGTTAGTTAGTTAGTTAGTTAGTTAGTTAGTTAGTTAGTTAGTTAGTTAGTTAGTTAGTTAGTTAGTAGTAGTTAGGAGTAGTTAGTTAGTTAGTTAGTTAGTTAGTTAGTTAGTTAGTAGTTAGTTAGTTAGTTAGTTAGTTAGTTAGTTAGTTAGTTAGTTAGTTAGTAGTTAGTAGTTAGTTAGTTAGTTAGTTAGTTAGTAGTTAGTTAGTTAGTTAGTTAGTTAGTTAGTTAGTTAGTTAGTAGTAGTTAGTTAGTTAGTTAGTTAGTTAGTTAGTTAGTTAGTTAGTAGTTAGTTAGTTAGTTAGTAGTTAGTTAGTTAGTTAGTTAGTTAGTTAGTTAGTTAGTTAGTTAGTTAGTAGTTAGTTAGTTAGTTAGTTAGTTAGTAGTTAGTTAGTTAGTTAGTTAGTTAGTTAGTTAGTTAGTTAGTTAGTTAGTAGTTAGTTAGTTAGTTAGTTTAGTTAGTTAGTTAGTTAGTTAGTTAGTTAGTTAGTAGTTAGTTAGTTAGTTAGTTAGTTAGTTAGTTAGTTAGTTAGTTAGTAGTTAGTTAGTTAGTTAGTTAGTTAGTTAGTTAGTTAGTTAGTTAGTTAGTTAGTTAGTGTAGTAGTTAGTTAGTTAGTTAGTTAGTTAGTTAGTTAGTTAGTTAGTTAGTTGTTAGTTAGTAGTTAGTTAGTTAGTTAGTTAGTTAGTTAGTTAGTTAGTTAGTTAGTTAGTTAGTTAGTTAGTTAGTTAGTTATGTTTAAAACTAATATATTTCATTGGAGAATTATATTGGAAGATAGATGTAAATTGTCAGTAAAAACAGTATTTGACGATAACTGCTACAAAAACATGTATTTGTTTATTTATTTATTTGTTTATTTGTGGAGCTCGTTAGTAAATAAAATAAATATGTATGTAAGTTCATATATACAAGTGTTTATGTGTTTCAGAAGTTGTACATAATGTGTAAATAAATACTTGTTTTACATATATAAACTACTTTCAATATAAATGCATTGCTCTAAACACACATATAAATGCTTGCATATATGTATGTATGTATGTATGTATGTATATGTATGTGTGTGTTTGTTTGAAAAATATTTGTTAAAAACATATAAACACTTCATTCTGGGCATTAACTTAGATTTTATTTAGAATGCACAAACATCAACACATAAACATAGATTTTTACACAAACATACATAACTATGTATGGGTGTGTGTATTTAAGTTTGTGTTTATATGTAAATTACATTATAACATCATTTTAAATGAGTGTTAATGGATTTATGCCAAGTTTTATTTTTGTTTGGTTTTGTAGATTGTGGTCAACAGCAGCAGGCAAATGTTACGTTGTATATACATACATACAAATGTATGAGAATGTTTGTATCTATATGTGTTTTTGTTTATACGTCTACACAATGTTTATTGTGGTTTTTAGACTCCACAGTTATTATGGGTCATATGTATGTAGGTATATGTGAGAACCTGCATAAAAGTTTAAAAAGTTATTAAATATTAAAGTTTTATTTTCTCTCTTCATTTGCCTGTAAATTGTAAGGTGTAGTAGTAACGTCTTCGTTTGTTTTTCTAGTCTTTGCTTGGAATATTAATTAAAGTCTAAATGTGGTAAAATAGTTGCAGCCCAAGTGGAAAGAAAATCTCTCAAAGAAGATTTATAATTTATAAGTACATTTTAGTATAATACTCTTAGAATTAATTATAACTCATTATCATTAACACTTTAAGCATAATATTTATGCTGTTCTTACATTTACTTAATACGGATATTTATTAAAGTCATTTTTAGTAAATTAAAAGTTAACACACTTCTATGTTCATTTGTTAAAGCTTAACAATGTTGAATAATCGTTTAACATACTTGAAAATATGCTATTATTCATTCTAATTTTACCTACAACACTGTAAAATGTTATGTTTTTCATGTTTATTTTAGGATTTTTTTATTATGATATTTCCATTTAAAAAAGTAAAGTATTTGACCTCATGTTACACTTGCACTTAAAGTCATTCTGAAATGAGTCAAAATGTTTATGATTATTTTTGTGTGAAACCTTAAAGTATGCAACATTTCGTGTTACTAAAATCAAAGAAAACAAATCACGTATTGTGGAAAATCCACTAAATGAAAGTGAAATTTATTTTCCATGTTTCTTTAACAGCCATTGTTTTATTTTTTTGTTAAGGGTAAAATCCATTTTTTTTTCTAAAGAAAGTGAAAAAAAATGTAAAAATGTGTATGTATACACTTTTATAAAAATAGAAGAAAAAAATACTACTACATATGCAGATGATTTATACATATACCTACATACGTTTGTATTTGTTATAGTATCGTAAAGGAAATTACACTACAAATGAAATAGAAAATGTAACAATATAGCTGGTATTAATGCAGTATTTCATATAGAAAATATTCCCATAAATAAACGGGAATAGAGATACTTTTCAGAAACTTTTTTATAAAAAGTTAAATTTCGGATTTTTTTTATTAAAATAGAAATTTTCTTAAATGTTTCTATTAATAGAGAAATTTTTAAAATTTTTTATAAAAAAATGTGTCGAAAATTCTTAAAAAATTCTATACAAAGAGAATTTCCAGTCAAATTTCTTAAAAAAAAAATTTCTATAAAAATGAGAAATTTTCTAACATTTTTTTACAAAAGGGAAAATTTCTCTAAAATTTTCTATAAAAGAGAAATTAAAAAAAAATCTGTAAAAGAGAAAATTTCCTAAAAATTTTCTATAATGTAAAAAATTTCCCAAAAAATTTTTATAAAAGAGAAAATTTTCTAAAAATATTATATTAAAGAGTGAATTTATCAAAAAAAGTTTGTAAAAGGAAAAATTTCCCAAAAATGTTCTACAAAATAGAAAATTACCCAAAAATTTTTCATAAAAAAGAGAAAATTTTCTAAAAAATTTTCTATTAAAAAGTGAATTTCCGAAAAAAAATTATAAAAGGGAAAATTTACCAAAATTGTTCTACAAAATAGAAAATTTCCCAAAAATTTTTATAAAAGAGAAAATTTCCCAAAAAAAGAGAAAATTTCTAAAGATTTTCTATAAAAGAGAAAATTTTGAGAGAAACTAATTAATTAAAAGAGAAGTTTTCCAAAATTTTCGATAGAAAAAAAATCCAAAATTTTTCTACAAAAATTTTTTTTCTAAAATGCTCATAAATACGAGAATTCCCCAAAATTTTCTATATGAGAGAAAATTTCTCGAGATAATTTCCCAAAAATGTTCTATAAAATAGAAAATTTGCGAAAAATTTTTTTTATAAAAAAGATTTTCTGTAAAAGAGAAGTTTTTCAAAATTTTCGATAGAAAAAAAAATTTCCAAAATTTTTCTACAAAAGAAAAAATTGTCAAAAATTTTCATAAAAGCGAGAATTTCCTTAAAATTTTTTGAAAGAATTTCCCCAAAACTTTCTATCAATGAGAAAATTTCCCTAAAATTTTCTATAAAAGAGAAAATTTCCTAAAAATGTTTTATAAAAGAGAAAATTTTCCCAAAAGTTTCTATAAATGAGAAAATTTCGCGATTTTCTATAAAAGATATAAATTTTCCAATATCTGAAATTTTTCTATTGAAGAGAAATTGTATTTTCTGTAGAAGAGAAATTTATTTTATAGAATATAAAATATTCAGAAAATGTTCTATATAAGAGGAAATTTGCTACAATAGAGGACATTTTCTTTACAAGAGAACATTTCTACAAAAATTGTCTATTGATGAAAAGATATGATATAGAAGAGAAGATATGCCATAGAAAACATAATTTCCCGAAAATTTTCTATAAAAGACAACATTTTAGAAAATAAATAAAGAAGAGAATTTCCCAAAAATTTTCTATAAAAAACAAATTTCTCTAACATTTTCTTTTGAATGAGAAAGAGAGAAAATTTCACGAAAATTTTTATAAAAAAATTTCTTGAACATCTTTTATAAAAGAGAAAATTTGTGGAAACATTTTTTATAAAAGAGTTTTTCAAAAAATTTTTATAAAAATAATTCCCGAAAGTTTTCTATAAAAGGGAAATTTCCCGAAATTTTCAAAAATAGAGAAAATTTGCTATAAAAGGGGAAAAATTCCGGAAAATTTCTATTAAAAAGAGTTAAACATACAACAAATAAGACCTTGACAAATGTTTACAAAAAGTTAATATTTTGTATTAAAAATTCTCCTTAAAGAGAAAATTCCTGGAAATACAAAACTAAATGAGAATTCAACCAAAATTCTCTACAGAAAGGGATAGGTGCTGGTAATAGCCCCATTCAATTATTGCTGAATATAAAGTCACAATTCAGTAGGCACAAATTTCAATATCAGACGGCAGGCAATAGCAGGAGCTGGAGCTAAAGCAGCAGCAGAAGCAGTTGAGTTGAGCATTTACATATTGTGCGATTACGTTGTTTGAGTTTATTTACATACATTTAGGAGTGAGAGACAGGTGTATTAAAGTGTTGAGCGTGTGTGTGTGTGATATAGAGGTATTGTGTTGAATGTAAAATGATTAGCCGACGAACTAACACAACCGCCAACTAGGCAGCTAGTCAGTCAAGTGAAGAAAGTAGTACAAACGTTGAATTCTATAGTTTTTAGTGTTTTGAAAATTCTGTGTTTTGGTATTGGGGTCAACTTCGTTTTTTTTAGGTTTTCACTCTAGATTTTCTTGAAGTTGTTGTTGTTTTTTTGTTTGTAACATTGGTTTTGTTGTTGTTGTTTTTAAGAGTGTAATAAAAAAAACCGTCTATGTCGCAATGTTGGCCAAACAGAAATAAAAATAAAAACCAAAAAAATACATAAAAAAGTGGTAACTAGATTTCGTTTTTCACTTTCATTTATTAATGTTGATGGTATTTGTGTTTTTCCTTTTCCACCGTTTTTTTTCTCTATTTTTATTGTATTGTGTTCGGAGTCAACTTTTAGACCCTGTTGAACATAAACCCCAGAGTCCTTAAGTTGAAATAAGTGAGTATTTTTATTTTCTCGAATATATAAATGTTACCAATAGTTGAAGCCACAAAATTAAAATGAGTGCAACTAAACAATAATAATAAAAAACACGACACCTCCTGACGTTCAGAGGCCCCCTTCTGCCATAGTTATACCAAGACTTTGGTTTTTACATAAAAAACGCAAAAAAAGTATAATTCTTTAAGTTGTGTTGTAGTACAAGCGACCAACAAAACTGAAATAATAACAATAAAATAAAAATACAAAAAAAAGAAGAACAAAAAAAAAAACGTAAACTTTGAGACCCCTAAGGTATAGAATTAAATAGTTTTGCGGTCAGTTTGATTTTGATTCTTTGGTGAAAACGTGCTTCATTTTTACACTTTTTGATTATAACTTTTCGACTAAACTAAAGTTGATGTTTTCTTGTTTTTTTTTGTTGGGGTTTTCCTCAAAATGTTTAGTTATTTTTGCTTAGCAAAATAATAAAATAAATAATAAAGCTTAATTTTAGTTTATGAAACAACTAAAATAAATACAAAACTACCTGATATAATACGACAAAAATAAAAAGAAATAAATTAAAAAGTTTTTTTTTCCTAGTGAAACTTATTTAAATTTATAACACAAAAAAAAAGTCATGCAAAAAGAATTTTGTTATTTATAATTTTATAACAAATTTGCTCTGCAAAAAAAAAGGTAAAAATTTCAAAATAAATTTATTTATTATGGCATAAATTATGTAATTTTTATTAATATTTCAAAAATTTCCGGTTTTTTATTTTGTTACTTATTATTGTTGTATTTATAAATATAAATTTATTTAAGGTATTTCTAATAATTTTGTTACTTTTCTGAAAAATTTGTCTTTGTTTAAAGTATGTGAATAAAAATAATTAGCATATTTTTTTTTACTTGTTTTAACTTTTCTGCTTGTCTTTTCTGAAAATATTATAAATTTTCTGACTTATAGTATTACAGTTATAATAATTTGTTACAATAAATTGTTAAAATGAAAGAAATATGAAAAAAATAAAATAAATTTAATATTTTATTCTTTAAGAACTTTAGTTTCTTTTAAAATATGTATGTCATAAGCATTTAGAAAAATTTAAAAATACCATAAAATTCTACTTTTAAATTTAAACAAATTAAAGCTTTTTGTGGTATTTTTTTTTTAAATAAAAAAATAAGTTATCATAACTGGAGATTTAAATTATATTGAACAAAATTTTAAATTTTAGACTTAAGAGATTAAAATTTATAGTTCATAACAAATTTTTAGTAAATTTTTATTTAAAAATCAATCTAACTTAATAAAGTAGAATGAAATTGGTATAAGAAGTTTGTTACAATAAAATTTTGTTAAAATTTTGTCAATTAAATGGATATATTTACAAGTGACCTTGCATATGGCACAAGAATATTGTTGATGAGCAGCCCTAGCCGACAATGCATTTCATTCTTCTGTTGTGTCCAATAAAATAAAATTTTTCAGTATTCTTATAATCCATAATATCATTACAATTTTGAAAAGAATTATTCCCAAGTAGGACTCAAGCGTAATAATTAGCGTGAATTTAAAAAAAAGTATTTTGGCAAAAACATATTTTTTATAATTAAAAAAAAAAACAAGTGAGAAACTATAGTCGGGCATGACCGACCATATGATACCCTACACCAATTGCGAATATTATATGTGATTCATTTTCAATAATAAAGCATTTATGTTGAATCTTACATAGGTTCCAAATAATGTCTGTTCATGTATGGTTGTATGCTAAGGTCAAATAATGCCCAATCTTCACGAAAATCGCTAAAATATTAAGAATATAAAACTAAGTTTTGTCAATTTTTGTAGATCATTCAGGGGGTCCGGTTGTATGGGGGGTAGGTGAAATAATGCACCAATTTCAACCATTTTCAATAGCGTTCGTTATTGGACCAAACGAAGTGCCATTCCAAATTTCATCAAAATATCTCAAAAATTGCTGTAGAGTGCGCACAAGGTTTACATGAACAGACAGACGGACGGGTGGACGGACGGACACACAGACGGACATAGTTTAATAGACTTAGGAAGTGCTTCTGAGCCGACTGGTATACTTTAAGGTGGGTGTAGGACCAATATTTTTGGGTGTTACAAACATCTTCACAAACGCGTGGTGTAAGGTATAAACATTTTTGAAAAGTGAAGTGTTATTTCTCTTCAAAAAAAAATTAACAAAATTAAGAAGGAATGAAAAATTCTGTATTTTATATATTGTAATTTTGTTTAGATGGCAACGGAAAGTATTCCACGATATACATAAATCGTAGTCCATACATTAGTCAATACTTTACTTTATAGATTTATTCATAGATTAGTGCGACTGCTACATATGTAGAATAGTTTATAGACAAGTCAAATTTATTGCTTGTTGAAAAAAGTCCTAAAAAGTATCCCTATAAGTAAAAAGACATTTTGGAGAACTTTAAAATTGATATTTACACGAAGAATGTGTGTACCGAATTTCATCGAAATCGGAAAGGGTCATGTTCAAAATCCTACTTTTTTGTTCGAAATTTTTTGAAATTACCCTAGAAATAAAATAGTTCGTAGAATAGGCCGTAGACTTATCAATAGATTAATCTATATATAATCTATATCGACTTACCAAGGGAATTGCCAATCTATAGACTAGTCCACAGTCTAGTCAATCGACTAGTCATGGTAGACTATGGTAGACAAAATACCGAAGAGCTTTACGTGAACACCTGCCGTGTTGAACTCATTCACGATGGTACTTTTTCAACTACTGGGTGAGATGACAAGACAAAACACCACAGCCCCTTTGTGCTTCTTACACGCAGGTGAAAAATTTTGTACATGATCCGGTCCATGTACAAGCACTTTATTCAAATACTTGAGCTGTCTAATCTCTGACCATTGCTGCCCGGTTGCTTAACTTCCGAGATGCAAAAACATCACTTCCGTTTACAGCCAAACAGGTGGGATGGTCTCTGTTAAGTTGGCAACAGTAGCTAAAGACGTATTCGGTAGACCGAAACACGAATTCATAAAATGAAGAAAACAATGTGGAAAATCTGGTATGAACAGAGTAAACTCTGAACATAGCTGGACAAGGAAGGAACATCAACATTCAACTTAGTACACTTCTCGTTCATTCGACACCCAAGATGGGGTCTTTCATCTAGGTAACATAGATATTACATAGATTAAAATATGGTAGTTAATAGAATAATAGACTAGTTTATGAACTTGTAAATATAATAGTAAATTTACTAGTCAATACGCAAGTTCATAAACTATTCCAGCCTACTAGTCCATGCGATGTAGTCCTGTCAATAGATTAGTCCACAAAAGAGACAATAAATAGTGAATAGACTAGTGTCATTTAACTATGCAGTAGTCTTGGCAATAGTCTAGACATAAACGTGTCAATAGTCAACTACTAGACTATCCATAAAAGATGCTTAAGAATTTATGGAGAATATTTTTCAAAAGTAATTTAAGAAAGAAATTTAAAGAGATAATTAATAGAAACATTTTAGAGAAAGTGGAACTCGAACTCGATCCTGAAGAATATTCAATTAATAAGAAAAATACAATTTGTAGAAAAAACAGAAATATTTTTTTCTTCAAACTTTTTCCAAAAAAAGGAAGTTCATTAACAACAATATTCAAAAAATAAGACAAATAAAGCATAAAGCCAAATAAGAGCGTAAATACCATTTTTGCTTATTTAACTGATCCATTAGATCACAGGAAAATATATTTAAAAAATATATTATTTTTCTAATATAATGATCAAATATTATCTATATTAATATTCCACATTCTCCTGTTTAATGATTAAGTAATTTTTTTTTTGTAATTTGTTTTTGTATAATCTTATTACAATAAATATTTACAATTCTCAACAATTTATTAAAATCTAACAAATAATCGAATTATATAATTTTTCCTAATAATCCTGGCTAATAATAGCAATTACCTAACGGCCTAACAATTGTATAATACAATTAAATGCCAATCAATGTTGTTTTTCGTATTATTTTAAAATTTATTTTTAACTCCAGTTATTATGTGTAATAGGTCAGGGATATGAGTTTCTTCTTTTTCCTATTTACGAGTAGTTTTCTACATTATAAACTAACTATTTCCAACAATTTTTACTACTTGTGTGCATCATTAAAATGCTAAAACTAAATGCAAAACGTATGAGAGAAAAAATATAAAAAAATTTAACTACGTATTTATTTATGTACGTAGTTGAACTTTTAAGTATTTTTCTATTTTATTTCAGTTTAAAGTTTAAAATCTAATAAATAAAGCTAAAAGTCATTTTAAATGAAAATGCGAATGGTTATCTGTATATGTGTGTGTACGTGTAGACTAAAGGTAGAATACTGGCTAAAGGAAGAACCAAGCTATCTATGTCTTTTTTGCATTTTTATTTAAAGGGTTTATTAAAAAGGGAAGTTGAGCTAATGTTAACATTTGAAATGATCAAAATTAATCATGTTAAAGGAAAAACTGTACATGAAACTAATAAGGATTAAGAAAATTATTTCTGTATTTAAATTTTTATTCACAAAGGTATACTTCCCCTGTTACTACTTTTGAATTTCTACATTTATTTGGTTTTAAGTGTCTATTTCTACATATCAGAGTTTATGTACGTTGGTAGAATTCTACTTATGTACATATGTACGTATTTAAAAGAAGGCTTGTGTTTAGTTAGTCCTTTTTAATCATATGTATATCCAGCTCTACTATTCATATTTATACTTAGAACTACTTAAGTGTGTGTGTATGGTTTTTTGTTAATGGTCATAATGTATATTATAAGGTTTTCTTTTATTTTTCCATAAAAATTTTATAATAAAAGAAAAATTAAAACTTTTTTCTTATTTATTAGTATGTTGTTTTAAAAGTAACCTGTTCACTTTCCATTTACAACTGTTAAATAATATACAAAAATATGCAGAACTATATAACAAAATTCAAAAATTTATTTTTCTTTTGAAAATTTAATATAACACTTAAACCAAATAACTTTTGAGCATCAAGTAATGAGGATTTTTTTGAAATAAGCCAAAAAACTTATTTTTAACAATTTATTAATTTACTTTTTTCCTGTTTTGGCATAATATTAAAACCCTTTAATTAATTAAACTGATTTTATAATGTTGAAAAATTAGGAGGAAAAATAAAAGTACGAAAAGTTTTTCGTTTGAAAAATTTTATGTTTTTTTTATACTTGTTAATACTATTCATTTTGAAATTGTTGTTTATTCCTTATCAATTAAGGTTTTTGTAAACCTTATTTTTTTGTAATTTATATTTTGTTTTAAAACATTATGTGTCTGTCTGAAAGTTAAATAGAACCCAAACAGGAGCAGCTAGAAGGATGAAATTTTGTACTCATTTGGGCAGAAGGTGATTTGAGAGCCAAATATTTCAACGAATTCCGCTGGACTGTAGACTAGAATAGACTAGACTTAAGACTGGACTATAGACTAGACTAATAGACTAGACTATAGACTAGACTATAGACTAGACTATAGACTAGACTATAGACTAGACTATAGACTAGACTATAGACTAGACTATAGACTAGACTATAGACTAGACTATAGACTAGACTATAGACTAGACTATAGACTAGACTATAGACTAGACTATAGACTAGACTATAGACTAGACTATAGACTAGACTATAGACTAGACTATAGACTAGACTATAGACTAGACTATAGACTAGACTATAGACTAGACTATAGGACTAGACTATAGACTAGACTATAGACTAGACTATAGACTAGACTATAGACTAGACTATAGACTAGACTATAGACTAGACTATAGACTAGACTATAGACTAGACTATAGACTAGACTATAGACTAGACTATAGACTAGACTATAGACTAGACTATAGACTAGACTATAGACTAGACTATAGACTAGACTATAGACTAGACTATAGACTAGACTATAGACTAGACTATAGACTAGACTATAGACTAGACTATAGACTAGACTATAGACTAGACTATAGACTAGACTAACTAGACTAGACTATAGACTAGACAATACTAGACTATAGACTAGACTATAGACTAGACTATAGACTAGACTAATACTAGACTATAGACTAGACTATAGACTAGACTATAGACTAGACTATAGACTAGACTATAGACTAGACTATAGACTAGACTATAGACTAGACTATAGACTAGACTATAGACTAGACTATAGACTAGACTATAGACTAGACTATAGACTAGACTATAGACTAGACTATAGACTAGACTATAGACTAGACTAACTAGACTATAGACTAGACTATAGACTAGACTATAGACTAGACTATAGACTAGACTATAGACTAGACTATAGACTAGACTATAGACTAGACTATAGACTAGACTATAGACTAGACTATAGACTAGACTATAGACTAGACTATAGAGACTAGACTAGACTATAGACTAGACTATAGACTAGACTATAGACTAGACTATAGACTAGACTATAGACTAGACTATAGACTAGACTATAGACTAGACTATAGACTAGACTATAGACTAGACTATAGACTAGACTATAGACTAGACTATAGACTAGACTATAGACTAGACTATAGACTAGACTATAGACTAGACTATAGACTAGACTATAGACTAGACTATAGACTAGACTATAGACTAGACTATAGACTAGACTATAGACTAGACTATAGACTAGACTATAGACTAGACTATAGACTAGACTATAGACTAGACTATAGACTAGACTATAGACTAGACTATAGACTAGACTATAGACTAGACTATAGACAGACTATAGACTAGACTATAGACTAGACTATAGACTAGACTATAGACTAGACTATAGACTAGACTATAGACTAGACTATACTAGACTATAGACTAGACTATAGACTAGACTATAGACTAGACTATAGACTAGACTATAGACTAGACTATAGACTAGACTATAGACTAGACTATAGACTAGACTATAGACTAGACTATAGACTAGACTATAGACTAGACTATAGACTAGACTATAGACTAGACTATAGACTAGACTATAGACTAGACTATAGACTAGACTATAGACTAGACTATAGACTAGACTATAGACTAGACTATAGACTAGACTATAGACTAGACTATAGACTAGACTATAGACTAGACTATAGACTAGACTATAGACTAGACTATAGACTAGACTATAGACTAGACTATAGACTAGACTATAGACTAGACTATAGACTAGACTATAGACTAGACTATAGACTAGACTATAGACTAGACTATAGACTAGACTATAGACTAGACTATAGACTAGACTATAGACTAGACTATAGACTAGACTATAGACTAGACTATAGACTAGACTATAGACTAGACTATAGACTAGACTATAGACTAGACTATAGACTAGACTATAGACTAGACTATAGACTAGACTATAGACTAGACTATAGACTAGACTATAGACTAGACTATAGACTAGACTATAGACTAGACTATAGACTAGACTATAGACTAGACTATAGACTAGACTATAGACTAGACTATAGACTAGACTATAGACTAGACTATAGACTAGACTATAGACTAGACTATAGACTAGACTATAGACTAGACTATAGACTAGACTATAGACTAGACTATAGACTAGACTATAGACTAGACTATAGACTAGACTATAGACTAGACTATAGACTAGACTATAGACTAGACTATAGACTAGACTATAGACTAGACTATAGACTAGACTATAGACTAGACTATAGACTAGACTATAGACTAGACTATAGACTAGACTATAGACTAGACTATAGACTAGACTATAGACTAGACTATAGACTAGACTATAGACTAGACTATAGACTAGACTATAGACTAGACTATAGACTAGACTATACTAGACTATAGACTAGACTATAGACTAGACTATAGACTAGACTATAGACTAGACTATAGACTAGACTATAGACTAGACTATAGACTAGACTATAGACTAGACTATAGACTAGACTATAGACTAGACTATAGACTAGACTATAGACTAGACTGACTAGACTATAGACTAGACTATAGACTAGACTATAGACTAGACTATAGACTAGATTATAGACTAGATTATAGACTAGACTATAGACTAGACTATAGACTAGACTATAGACTAGACTATAGACTAGACTATAGACTAGACTATAGACTAGATTATAGACTAGACTATAGACTAGATTATAGACTAGACTATAGACTAGACTAGATTATAGTTAGATGTCTTAAAACTCTTTCTTGAGTTATGAAGGCGTATGAGTTATAATTATTTCATAATTTTCTGCAAATTGTTACTCATTCGCCTCGTGACTTTGAAAGCCGATTATGTTTTTGGAATACATATGTATGTATGTATGTACATTTCGCTTTATAATTAAATTTACAAATAATGAAGAAAGTATTTTTATCGCGGAAATATAGGATAATTGTTTTCTTTCTTTTTTTTACTATTTGGATAGAATACATGAATGTATATAGAAATAAATGACTTTTAAATATAATTCCGATTTTTATTTTAAAAATTAAATTTTTAGTTTTTATAAATTCTATTTTAAGAATTTTATAGGTAAGGACATATATAATTTACTTTTTTTGCCAAAAAAAAAAATCAAAATATAAATAATAAAAAACATAAGAAAGACATGTAAAATTTACCTAAACATTGGATGCCAGTAACTAGAGTAAGAAAAATATGTGTATATGAATGTATACACACATGTCGTTAACGTAACATGAAAAGGTTTTAACTAACAAAAATTATGTTAAAAAGAAAGAAAGTAATTAAAATGGAAAATAATGTTAATGATAAATTAGAAACAGAGTATAGAACTGGAAGTGGTTTTTATTTTCTTACATTTGGATACAATTTTTGTTAGTAGAGTTCCATTTACGTTTTCTATAACCTTATATGAAATGTATATTTATATGTTTCTGGTACCTTTATACTTATTTATTTAGCAATATAAAAGTCAAGTTGCAACACAAGTAACAAATTGGTATGAGTTTTTCAACATGCAGATACAAAAAATTTCATCTCACTTGTGCATTTTAGATTCTTTTTTTTTTTTTTTTTTTAAAGAAAATATGATATCTGAACGATTTTGTTTTAATATTTTCAGCTTTCAAACACATTTGCATATTTTATATAAGCACAAGTAGACAAGTACAATTTTAGAAAAGTAAAATTTTTTTGTTTTAATACAATTATTGACTCAAAACTAAATCTTTATAAAACATTTTAAAGATAATTTATTTTATATTACTTTAAAGTAGATGTGAAATTTACTAGCAATAGTACTTATTTTTGTATTAAATTATCTAGTTATTAAAAATATGTAGCATATTATTGAAAATCTTTTTAAAATATATTTTGACCTTACAGAACCCAGAAGTTTTCCAAGGAGTCAATGTATGTATTTTAAGTATAGTGGTTAGCCACATAAAAAAGGCGACAATAGTCAATTTAGTGTCTCTGAGTAACTTAGATTTTTTTTTAAGTTAATCCAATGACACATTTTTTCTCGTTTTCCCCTCTGTAATCGATCAAATAATTTCCCCTAGCATTAGAATAAAATAAAATAACTAGTAAATTATACTTAATGTCATTCTATCGGGACGAACCTCCACGAACTGTAGGAAAAATAATTTTTAAAAATCTTCTTGTAAATATTTAAATTTTGCTTCTATTTTAATATTTTTTTAAGAAAATATATTCAGTTTTCATATCAAAACTTTGATAAGTATATTCTATAAATATTTTTGAATAAAAAAGAAAAAAAAATCTTAATTTATTCAATATTGTTTTACATACTCTTAACTTTTCCTTTCATACTTGTATGTTATTGTTTTTAGTTTTGAAGAATATATAGTTTAAATATGGACTTTTGTGACTTAATAATAATAAAATAAATAAATTTATGCAACAGCTGAAACATAATTGGAAATCACAACTACTTTTTTTCCAAAAATATATTTTTCATAGTACTCTTATAAGTTCTGGTATAAGAGAAAAAATTAGTCTTGGATATGTCATAGCATATATTCTAGTCCATAGTCGAGGCTATGATCAAGATTATAGTTATAGATCGTAGTATAGATTTTGTTAATTATCCATACATTGACCTAGTCTGTAGCATCTAGATTTTATCCTAGTCTATGGCTTTGACTATTACCTAATCCACATTTTAAACTTGGTCTATAGTCTAGACTATGATATATTCTACTGTCCAGATTAAGATCTAGCCGATACTATTATCAAGTTTATAGTCATATATATATATATCCTAGTCCATAGTCTATAGTTATAGATCATTGTATAGATCTTGTTAATTATCCATACATTGACCTAGTCCATAATCTAGGCTGGCGTCAAGTCTTTATCCTAGTCTTTGGCTTAGACTATTATCTAATCCACATTTGAAACTTAGTATATAGCTTAGTCTATGATCTATTCAACTGTCCAGACTATGATCTAGGCTATAATACTATCAAGTTAATAGTCATATATACATTGATGATTGTCTAAATGTTTTCCATTATCAATAATCTTGTATATAGCCTTAAATCTAGACTATTGCCTAGACTTCGTCATAGGGTATAGTTTAGACTATGATCAAGTCTACAGTTAAGACTAGTGTATGATCAGTTCATATGAATTGCTCTACAGTCTAGACTAGACCTTCGACTTTGACTGTAACCTAGTCCTATCCTGTAGTCTAGACATAATCTAATTTGAAGTCTATATAGTGATCTAGACGTTAGTGTAAACTAATATCTATAGACTATAGACTATAGTCTAGACTATAGACTAGACTATAGACTAGACTATAGACTAGACTATAGACTAGACTATAGACTAGACTATTGACTAGACTATAGACTAGACTATAGACTAGACTATAGACTAGACTATAGACTAGACTATAGACTAGACTATAGACTAGACTATAGACTAGACTATAGACTAGACTATAGACTAGACTATAGACTAACTATAGACTAGACTATAGACTAGACTATAGACTATAGACTAGACTATAGACTAGACTATAGACTAGACTATAGACTAGACTATAGACTAGACTATAGAAGACTAGACTATAGACTAGACTATAGACTAGACTATAGACTAGACTATAGACTAGACTATAGACTAGACTATAGACTAGACTATAGACTAGACTATAGACTAGACTATAGACTAGACTATAGACTAGACTATAGACTAGACTATAGACTAGACTATAGACTAGACTATAGACTAGACTATAGACTAGACTATAGACTAGACTATAGACTAGACTATAGACTAGACTATAGACTAGACTATAGACTAGACTATAGACTAGACTAGATAGGACTAGACTATAGGACTAGGACTATAGACTAGACTATAGGACTAGACCTCTAGACTAGACTATAGACTAGACTATAGACTAGACTATAGACTAGGCCTATAGACTAGACGATAGACTAGACTATAGGACTAGACTATAGACTAGGACTATAGGACTAGACTATGACTAGACCTACTAGACTATAGGACTAGACTATAGACTAGGACTATAGACTAAGACTATAGACTAGACTATAGACTGACTATAGACTAGGACTATAGACTATACTATAGACTAGACTAGAGGACTAGACTATAGACTAGACTATAGACTAGCGGATATAGACTAGGACTATAGACTAGGACTATAGACTAGACTATATAGACTAGACTATAGACTAGACTATAGACTAGACTATAGACTAGACTATAGACTAGACTATAGACTAGACTATAGACTAGACTATAGACTAGACTATAGACTAGACTATAGACTAGACTATAGACTAGACTATAGACTAGACTATAGACTATAGACAGACTATAGACTAGACTATAGACTA
Source organism: Lucilia sericata (assembly GCF_015586225.1). Lineage (NCBI taxonomy): Eukaryota > Metazoa > Arthropoda > Insecta > Diptera > Calliphoridae > Lucilia > Lucilia sericata. The sequence continues at coordinate 75,208 of NW_023995188.1, read as the reverse complement.
GACTATAGACTAGACTATAGACTAGACTATAGACTAGACTATAGACTAGACTATAGACTAGACTATAGACTAGACTATAGACTAGACTATAGACTAGACTATAGACTAGACTATAGACTAGACTATAGACTAGACTATAGACTAGACTATAGACTAGACTATAGACTAGACTATAGACTAGACTATAGACTAGACTATAGACTAGACTATAGACTAGACTATAGACTAGACTATAGACTAGACTATAGACTATATACTAGAGACTAGACTATAGACTAGACTATAGACTAGACTATAGACTAGACTATAGACTAGACTATAGACTAGACTATAGACTAGACTATAGACTAGATATAGACTAGACTAGACTAGACTATAGACTACTATAGACTAGACTATAGACTACTTAGACTAGACTATAGACTAGACTATAGACTAGACTATAGACTAGACTATAGACTAGACTATAGACTAGATTATAGACTAGACTATAGACTAGATTATAGACTAGACTATAGACTAGACTAGATTATAGTTAGATGTCTTAAAACTCTTTCTTGAGTTATGAAGGCGTATGAGTTATAATTATTTCATAATTTTCTGCAAATTGTTACTCATTCGCCTCGTGACTTTGAAAGCCGATTATGTTTTTGGAATACATATGTATGTATGTATGTACATTTCGCTTTATAATTAAATTTACAAATAATGAAGAAAGTATTTTTATCGCGGAAATATAGGATAATTGTTTTCTTTCTTTTTTTTTACTATTTGGATAGAATACATGAATGTATATAGAAATAAATGACTTTTAAATATAATTCCGATTTTTATTTTAAAAATTAAATTTTTAGTTTTTATAAATTCTATTTTAAGAATTTTATAGGTAAGGACATATATAATTTACTTTTTTTGCCAAAAAAAAAAAATCAAAATATAAATAATAAAAAACATAAGAAAGACATGTAAAATTTACCTAAACATTGGATGCCAGTAACTAGAGTAAGAAAAATATGTGTATATGAATGTATACACACATGTCGTTAACGTAACATGAAAAGGTTTTAACTAACAAAAATTATGTTAAAAAAGAAAGAAAGTAATTAAAATGGAAAATAATGTTAATGATAAATTAGAAACAGAGTATAGAACTGGAAGTGGTTTTTATTTTCTTACATTTGGATACAATTTTTGTTAGTAGAGTTCCATTTACGTTTTCTATAACCTTATATGAAATGTATATTTATATGTTTCTGGTACCTTTATACTTATTTATTTTAGCAATATAAAAGTCAAGTTGCAACACAAGTAACAAATTGGTATGAGTTTTTCAACATGCAGATACAAAAAAATTTCATCTCACTTGTGCATTTTAGATTCTTTTTTATTTTTTTTTTTTTAAAGAAAATATGATATCTGAACGATTTTTGTTTTAATATTTTCAGCTTTCAAACACATTTGCATATTTTATATAAGCACAAGTAGACAAGTACAATTTTAGAAAAGTAAAATTTTTTTGTTTTAATACAATTATTGACTCAAAACTAAATCTTTATAAAACATTTTAAAGATAATTTATTTTATATTACTTTAAAGTAGATGTGAAATTTACTAGCAATAGTACTTATTTTTGTATTAAATTATTCTAGTTATTAAAAATATGTAGCATATTATTGAAAATCTTTTTAAAATATATTTTGACCTTACAGAACCCAGAAGTTTTCCAAGGAGTCAATGTATGTATTTTAAGTATAGTGGTTAGCCACATAAAAAAGGCGACAATAGTCAATTTAGTGTCTCTGAGTAACTTAGATTTTTTATTTAAGTTAATCCAATGACACATTTTTTCTCGTTTTCCCCTCTGTAATCGATCAAATAATTTCCCCTAGCATTAGAATAAAATAAAATAACTAGTAAATTATACTTAATGTCATTCTATCGGGACGAACCTCCACGAACTGTAGGAAAAATAATTTTTAAAAATCTTCTTGTAAATATTTAAATTTTGCTTCTATTTTAATATTTTTTTAAGAAAATATATTCAGTTTTCATATCAAAACTTTGATAAGTATATTCTATAAATATTTTTGAATAAAAAAGAAAAAAAATCTTAATTTATTCAATATTGTTTTTACATACTCTTAACTTTTCCTTTCATACTTGTATGTTATTGTTTTTAGTTTTGAAGAATATATAGTTTAAATATGGACTTTTGTGACTTAATAATAATAAAATAAATAAATTTTATGCAACAGCTGAAACATAATTGGAAATCACAACTACTTTTTTTCCAAAAATATATTTTTCATAGTACTCTTATAAGTTCTGGTATAAGAGAAAAAATTAGTCTTGGATATGTCATAGCATATATTCTAGTCCATAGTCGAGGCTATGATCAAGATTATAGTTATAGATCGTAGTATAGATTTTGTTAATTATCCATACATTGACCTAGTCTGTAGCATCTAGATTTTATCCTAGTCTATGGCTTTGACTATTACCTAATCCACATTTTAAACTTGGTCTATAGTCTAGACTATGATATATTCTACTGTCCAGATTAAGATCTAGCCGATACTATTATCAAGTTTATAGTCATATATATATATCCTAGTCCATAGTCTATAGTTATAGATCATTGTATAGATCTTGTTAATTATCCATACATTGACCTAGTCCATAATCTAGGCTGGCGTCAAGTCTTTATCCTAGTCTTTGGCTTAGACTATTATCTAATCCACATTTGAAACTTAGTATATAGCTTAGTCTATGATCTATTCAACTGTCCAGACTATGATCTAGGCTATAATACTATCAAGTTAATAGTCATATATACATTGATGATTGTCTAAATGTTTTCCATTATCAATAATCTTGTATATAGCCTTAAATCTAGACTATTGCCTAGACTTCGTCATAGGGTATAGTTTAGACTATGATCAAGTCTACAGTTAAGACTAGTGTATGATCAGTTCATATGAATTGCTCTACAGTCTAGACTAGACCTTCGACTTTGACTGTAACCTAGTCCTATCCTGTAGTCTAGACATAATCTAATTTGAAGTCTATATAGTGATCTAGACGTTAGTGTAAACTAATATCTAGTATATTTTAGACTATAAACTATTCTTTAATCTTGACGATGATATACTTTCTAGAATAATATCTAGTATGTTGTTTAGACTATCTTGACTATTATATATTCTATAGTCAAGACTGTGATCTAGCCTATAGTCCGATTATAGAATTGGCTTTAGTTTAGTCTATATAATCTATAATCCAATGTATGGACTTAGATAAAGTGTATATACATATAACGCTATGATCTGGTCTATAGACTATATTGTGATTTAGGCTATGGATTAGACTATGATTTTGTCCTAGACTAAACTTTTATCTAAATAGTCTATAACTAGTTAAGACTATGATATTGACTATAGGCTAGAATATGATCTAGTCTTGTTATGACACTGATCTGATCTTTAAACTAGGCTATGATCTTGTGTATAAACTATAATCTTGTCAATTATTGAAATCATTTTTTTGGGAGGTCCAATATATCTTTGAAATCGAAATCTTAGTTTATTCTGTTAGATATGACTTTAAGAACAGTAAAATCGGTTCATAAGTATCGGAATATGATCAAAACTCCGAATTTAGTAAAAAATATAGAATAAATTTCATCTCGTTTGGTGCGTTCTTAATTTTTTTATAGCCTTTTTGATTAGAAGAAGTAAAATAAATAAATTGCAAAAATAACCAAAATATACTAGATTATATTTCGCTGCTTTCATTATTAGTAAATTTAAAAATTTACATAGGCCAAAAACATAATCGGTGTTTAAAGCCATAAGGCGAATGAGTAATAGTTTGCAGAAAATAATGAAATTATAATAACTCATACGCCTACTGCACTCGTATTAGTTAAGACTGGCGTAACTCAAAAAAGAGTTCTAGGATATCAGAAAATAATAAAACTGTAGTCTACTTCATAGTCTAGCCTGCAGACTAGTTCATATTGTATTCTACAAATTAGGTTATGGCAAGTCTCTAACAGGCATTCAGCAGTAAAGTACTTATTCCGTACTTCTATAGTCTAGTAACAAAGCAGCAATAATTGTACCAGACTTATCAAAGGACTAAGTACGAACAAGTTTTATGTTTTTCTTTTAACAGAAACTTCCGTTTTGCTCTCCTTGGTCTTGATGTTTTAATATTTGCTTTTTTTTTTGGTTTTTCAGTATTTTTGGAAGATATTGTTGTTCTTATGTTTTTCTATTTTCTATTATTTCATTATTACAAATACATTGTATATGCTGCTGTATGTAGAGAATACATTTGTGTAACACATACATGCATGAGTAAGTGTATGTAAAGATTTTTATACAATTTACTATTTTGTATGTGTTAGAAGGTTTTTGTAATTTTTGTTGTTGCTGTTTTGTCTAACTAAAACAATCTTTACATAGAAATATGTGTACAAGTTAAAATACGCACACATATTGGAATTTATATACTTATACACACATACACATATACATGCATATGTATGTTACACATACAATGTTGCTATGTTAAGTGTCGACAATATTTCACTAGTTGACACATACAAATATTTTTGTATGTTCTAAAGTATGTTAAGCACAGTGGGACAATTTTAAAAATATATAATTAATATAGAAAATTCTAGAAGTGTTAAGGACCAAACAATTATAGAAATAAAGTGTCAATACCGCTACTTATAATCATTTTGTATTACAGTAATAGCTTCGTATTGTTATTATTTTACAATTTATACTTTTCTCCACTGTCCTACATACGAGCTGCAGCTTGTTCATACACTTTTCCACTTGTATATTCTTAGTTGTATCTTCTCTGTGTTCAGTTTTACTAAGTTTCATATTAAAATAGTTTTACATAAGTGTTTCTAGGAGCTCATGCATTTGTTTGTGTGCGAAATTTTGACCAGCTACATCCTTTTTACTATATTTGTCATTTAATTTAATGTTTTTGTTGTTGTTGCTTTACTTCTCTTTATTTTTGGATTATAGTCTTATGGAACTAGACTTGTAATTGAAGTAACCATATAAATTGTATCTATAGTTGTTGTCTTCTTTTCCTATTTGATATTTTATATATGTTCATATGTATTTATTTTCCATTTGAATATTTTAACACACACACATAGATAGACAAATGTTGGTATATAGTTATTTACATTTTATTTATTGAACATTGTACAGGAAATACAAACTTTTTGAGTAAGGAATTCATATTCTATAAATATAAAATAATATTTTATTAGCAATTTTACATGAAAATGAATTTATTGAATATTTTCTATAAATAAGAAATTTATCGATAGTTTTCTTTAAGCAGAAATTTTTGTTTAACCACTTTATGCAAAAAAAAGAGTTTTTTTTCCAAAATTTTTTGAAAACTTTCTATAAAAAGAAAAATTATCGAAAATGTTCATAAAATGGTTTTTTGTTAAATTCTTGGAAGAGATTGAATACATTTCTGAATAGATTCTTGTATAAATTGAAAAATATTTGGCAAAGTATATATGTATATCACAAAGTTTACTACCATTTCTAATTCTATCATTTCTGAAACGAACTTCTGTTAAGTACTTTCAAATTCAAATTCCCTATTCAAATGATGTGCATTAGATTTTTAAAATTGTTCTTGTTTTATTTTTTGTGTATTTGATTGTGTATAAAATTTTAGATATTTCATAAGATTTTATGGATTATTTGTTATTAAAATTTGAACATGGAAAATTTGTTTGTTATACATATTTTAATTCTTATAAAATTATCATCATCATTATATTTACAAGTTGTTAATTTCTTAAGTTCAGTATCATTTCTTAAGTAAATAAAGAAAAAATAAGAAAATTAAATCAAACAATCTATAAGAGTTGATTGCAGAATAATGTGAGAGTTAGTTAGTGCGTTAGTTAGTTAGTTAGTTAGTTAGTTAGTTAGTTAGTTAGTTAGTTAGTTAGTTAGTTAGTTAGTTAGTTAGTAGTTAGTTAGTTAGTTAGTTAGTTAGTTAGTTAGTTAGTTAGTTAGTTAGTTAGTTAGTTAGTTAGTTAGTTAGTTAGTTAGGTAGTTAGTTAGTTAGTTAGTTAGTTAGTTAGTTAGTTAGTTAGTTAGTTAGTTAGTTAGTTAGTTAGTTAGTTCGTTAGTTAGTTAGTTAGTTAGTTAGTTAGTTAGTTAGTTAGTTAGTTAGTTAGTTAGTTAGTTAGTTAGTTAGTTAGTTAGTTAGTTAGTTAGTTAGTTAGTTAGTTAGTTAGTTAGTTAGTTAGTTAGTTAGTAGTTAGTTAGTTAGTTAGTTAGTTAGTTAGTTAGTTAGTTAGTTAGTTAGTTAGTTAGTTAGTTAGTTAGTTAGTTAGTTAGTTAGTTAGTTAGTTTAGTTAGTTAGTTAGTTAGTTAGTTAGTTAGTTAGTTAGTTAGTTAGTTAGTTAGTTAGTTAGTTAGTTAGTTAGTTAGTTAGTTAGTTAGTTAGCTTCGTAGTTAGTTAGTTAGTTAGTTAGTTAGTTGTTAGTTAGTTATTAGTTAGTTAGTTAGTTAGTAGTTAGTTTAGTTAGTTAGTAGTTAGTTAGTTAGTAGTTTATTTAGTTAGTTAGTTAGTTAGTTAGTTAGTAGTTGTTAGTTAGTTAGTTAATTCGAATATACAATATATCCTTCCGATTTTGTAAGATTTTTTTAAATAATGAAAATGCCTTTTTGTATATTTTTCAGCCGATCCCAAATTTTCTGATTTCGTGTTACATTGTTGCTCAATAAAAGGTAAGTTTTTTTTTCATACATTACCTTCATTGATTAATGTTCAATCGGAGTATATGCCTGAACTTTAAAAATATTTCACTGGAAAACTTACATAATCTATGTAGTTTTTAAAAACTCGGAGTCATTTTGCTCCATTTCTAAATTTATTACATAGATATGAATAATATATGAAATATTAAAAAAATAATAATTTTGTTTATTTATCACCATTAAAATGAATTTTCTGCTGAATTTATAGCCAAAATTTAGTGTTAAACACATTTTGTTATTTTTTGTCCTCCTACACAAATAATTAAGACACTTCCGGTTTGTTATGATTTAATGTATTTTATTTAAACATGATTTATTCCATGTAACTAAGCAATAGAAACAACGTATAAATAATTGAAAAATTTTTAATTCGCCTCCCAATTGGGACCATATTTATTTGTGTTTTAATTTATGAACTAAATATATTTCCTGAAATAAATACTTTTTTTATTGTTATTTATATTGCATTAAAACAAAAATAAATAACTAAAAAACAAAAAGTATTATTTACGTTCGTGTATGAATAAAATAATATATGAATGGATGAGCAAATGAATGAAACAAATGGCTTTCATTTTTCTATATTTTGTGCGATTTAATTAAATTTATGGAGGGAAATTAGGTTGACAGTAGGAACCAGCATTGAAGGAGTGTTGTATGAATAGTACTTTTAGCATTTTTTGGTGAAAAGCAATTTAAAACATACATGTGTACATGAAAGAAGTGCGAGTTATGTATATTTATACTTACTTTCATTATTATATTACTAATTGGCCTGTTTGACTTAGGAAATTATTTTATTTTATTTTTTTTTTTTTAATTAAGATTTTTCTAAAATGAAATTTTTGATCAATTTTATATTAGGATTGTCCTACAAATCTCTGGTTTCATTGTATATAAAATATTTGTTATTTTAAAATCTCTTTCTCACGTTTTGTATTACTATTTTATAATTTACTTTTTGCTTAGTAGTTATTATAAATTCAAAAATAATTTTATTGACAATACAAACTGTGAATCAATGATGACAGTGATTCTAATATTTTCCACAGCAATTGAATGCAACAACTTGTTTAATTCCTACAACTAAAATATTTCACAAGTTTGAATAGGAGGTTCAAGTTTTTATTTGCAAAAAAGTTAAAATTGTTTGGATATTGATTTTAAAGATAGGTTAAAGTCTATAGTCTAGTCTAGCCTAGTCTATAGTCTAATATATACATATAGTCTAGTCTATAGTCTAGCCTATAGTCTAGTCTATAGTCTAGCCTATAGTCTAGTCTATAGTCTAGCCTATAGTCTAGCCTATAGTCTAGTCTATAGTCTAGTCTATAGTCTAGTCTATAGTCTAGTCTATAGTCTAGTCTATAGTCTATTCTATAGTCTAGTCTATAGTCTAGTCTATAGTCTAGTCTATAGTCTAGTCTATAGTCTAGTCTAGTCTAGTCTATAGTCTAGTCTATAGTCTAGTCTATAGTCTAGTCTATAGTCTAGTCTAGTCTATAGTCTAGTCTATAGTCTAGTCTATAGTCTAGTCTATAGTCTAGTCTATAGTCTAGTCTATAGTCTAGTCTATAGTCTAGTCTATAGTCTAGTCTATAGTCTAGTCTATAGTCTAGTCAATAGTCAAGTCTATAGTCTAGTCTATAGTCTTGTCTATAGTCTAGTCTATAGTCTAGTCTATAGTCTAGTCTATAGTCTAGTCTATAGTCTAGTCTATAGTCTAGTCTATAGTCTAGTCTATAGTCTAGTCTATAGTCTAGTCTATAGTCTAGTCTATAGTCTAGTCTATAGTCTAGTCTATAGTCTAGTCTATAGTCTAGTCTATAGTCTAGTCTATAGTCTAGTCTATAGTCTAGTCTATAGTCTAGTCTATAGTCTAGTCTATAGTCTAGTCTATAGTCTAGTCTATAGTCTAGTCTATAGTATAGTCTATAGTCTAGTCTATAGTCTAGTCTATAGTCTAGTCTATAGTCTAGTCTATAGTCTAGTCTATAGTCTAGTCTATAGTCTAGTCTATAGTCTAGTCTATAGTCTATCTATAGTCCTAGTCTATAGTTCTAGTGCTATAGTCTAGTCTATAGTCTAGTCTATAGTTCTAGTCTATAGTCTAAGATCTATAGTCTAGGTCTCATAGTCTAGTCTATAGTCTGAGCTATAGTCTAGTCTATAGTCTAGTCTATAGTCTAGTCTATAGATCTAGTCTATAGTTCCTAGTCTATAGTCTAGTCTATAGTCTAGTCTATAGTCGAGTCTATAGTCTAGTCTATAGGCTAGTCCTATAGTCTAGTCTATAGTCCTAGGTCTATAGTCCTAGTCTATAGTCTAGTCTATAGTCTAGTCTATAGTCTAGTCTATAGTCTAGTTATTAGTCCGAGTCCTATAAGTCTAGTTAATAGTCTAGTCTATAGTCTAGCTATAGTCTAGTCTATAGTCCTAGAGTTATAGTCTAGGCTATAGTCTAGTCTATAGTCTAGTCTATAGTCTAGGTCGATAGTCCTAGTCGATAGTCTAGTCCTATAGTCTAGTCTATAGCTAAGTCTATAGTCTAGTCTATAGTCTAGTCTATAGTCTAGTCTATAGTCTAGTCTATAGTCTAGTCTATAGTCTAGTCTATAGTCTAGTCTAGTCTAGTCTATAGTCTAGTCTATAGTCTAGTCTATAGTCTAGTCTATAGTCTAGTCTATAGTCTAGTCTATAGTCTAGTCTATAGTCTAGTCTATAGTCTAGTCTATAGTCTAGTCTATAGTCTAGTCTATAGTCTAGTCTATAGTCTAGTCTATAGTCTAGTCTATAGTCTAGTCTATAGTCTAGTCTATAGTCTAGTCTATAGTCTAGTCTATAGTCTAGTCTATAGTCTAGTCTAGTCTATAGTCTAGTCTATAGTCTAGTCTATAGTCTAGTCTATAGTCTAGTCTATGGTCTAGTCTATAGTCTAGTCTATAGTCTAGTCTATAGTCTAGTCTATGGTCTAGTCTATAGTCTATTCTATAGTCTGGTCTAAAGTCTAGTCTATAGTCTAGTCTATAGTCTAGTCTATAGTCTATAGTATAGTATTTTTTAACATGGTTTAACGGAAAATGGTGTTAAAATATTGGCAACACTGACTCCTGTACTGCATTGTCTTTAAATGATATTTATTTGCAGCACTACTGCACCTCATTAAAATGTGTAAGGAGTCAGTGCTGATCTGAAGCTGACTACATACAGACACCATTTTCCTGAGAGTCATTTAAGTCATTGCCATCATTTGCACTGCCTTGTATAGTTTATATGATTTTCTTCTGGTTGTTCATTTTCTGGCCTGTACTCGTGAACTTTGTGATTTTAATTTGTGTTAACTGTGGTGGAAGAAATTAGCAGAGTGGCGGTCGGAAGGGCATAATAGGGGACGAAAGGGCACAGGTTTTAGCTAATAAAATTTTGCCTTATTTAAGAGTTATGTCAACTACAAATAAGTATTTGCCGCATTTCTAATTTACTTATATCAATATTTGGTTTTTACCTTATTTAGATATATTGCCAAGATAACTAGGTCCAGCTTTTTAGTTTCGTTATAGGAATTTTTTGTTAAAGTTTTATGATTACAAAGAAGCTATTACCATATATTGTTAAGTACTAAGCACTTGTATTGAATGTACATATGTACATATATACTCTCAGCAGTTTCTTATTTTATTTTACACATTTTATTTCTTTGTCAATCTGCATATAAAGATGGGTCAAGTTTTATTTTATTCCTTGTTCTACTTAAATATATTCATTTTATTTCATATATAGTTCCAATTTTATTTATATTTTTACAAACATTTGTATTTATTTTATATAAAGTGTACACATGTATGTATGAGAAAAAAAACTGAAATAATGAAATTCTTGTGATATTTGAAGTACTCGAGGACAGCAGTAAAAAGGCAAATGCAGCGTTAAAATGCTCTGTGTGTCAAACTATAAAAATCATGATCATGGTATGAGTACAAATAACTGTACATCAATATTAAGTATTCATGTTCATGCAATAACTGCTACACTACATTCTGCATATAGACAAGAGTAGTGATGAAGGTGTGAAGAGCAATAGCAGTGAAATACTTTACACTAAGAATTCTTCGTATAGAATCTCAAAACACTTCCTTTTACAATTTTCTAGACATTCAACTTGTACTATGCTTAAACATTTTGGCTTCAATGGTTTCCCAGATATTTCTATTTGAATATTTAGTCCTTCTATGTGTTCTCAAATTCTAAATTTTTCTTGTCTGCTTTCTTCAGTGTAGGGCTTTATAGGATCGGTTAGATACGATTTTAATTGCTTTCAAATGTTTGTAAAGAAGCTATTGCATACAAAATAACTAGATTTAACTACAAACATATATTTATTCAAACAAAATCACAAGTAAAGTCCCCACTAGATTAATACACAAGAACACACGTTTTTTTTTTCTAAATCATCTACTCTGTAAAATAAAAAAAATCACACAAAAACCATACAAACACACATGACTATATACAAATATATCTAACATTTTTATAAAATTGTTGCTTTAAAATAGTGTGGGACATTTTAAACTTCCAGTATACAAGTGCTTAGCGTCTATAGAGTACTTCGTGCGTTTTGCAATAATTTGTATTCAACTATTACTCTGTTACTATTATATGAAAACATAAAATTAAATTTTTGTTTGCCCATCACTGCTTTACAATTACTATTACTGCCACTACCACCACCACTATCGTCAGCACTGCATAAAAGACAAATCTCCAAGTATATATTTGTGTGTGTGTGATGATGGATACAAATAGAATAAAAAACGAATGAATGAATGAGCGAACGACCGAGTGAACAAATGAATGAACATGTTTTCTTGTTCTACCCCCACTTTGGTCAATTTAAAATGCGAAACATTATCAACACTCTCGTTAAATTGATGTATGTATGTATGGATGTACAAACAAATGTATGAGTCTGTGTAACAGTTGGCAATTGTTTTTATTTTTATTTTTATAGATATTTTTATTTTTAGCATTGAAATGCTTTTAGTGTTTTAATTTCATGTCCAGCTTTTGCTTTTAGCCCAGCGGATCTAGAAGGCTGAATATTTTTTGGCTTAATTATCTATTTGTTGATCTAAAGTTTTGATATTTTTTGCAATATTTGTTTGGTTGTTATTGTTTTAGTATATGTAAGTAATACGGCTGGAAGGCAATTTTCACTTCTTTGTCTTTAAATAATCTAGTTTGAAGGCACTTTTCTCTACTTTTTCATTAGCATTTTAACACCGTGATGACATTAGATGCAAGCACATACCACGTTCGCTTACAAATAACTATTTAAATAAGTGCTTACAAAACTCATTATAAGTGTACTTAAAAGTAATACAGACGGTATGTACTTAGTAGTAGTTGTGTAAGTACAAGTCATTACCAAGTTTATGCTGGGCTACTGCAGAGACAATTGTTTTTTGAAGAAATCGGTTTAAAGCCTTGGCCTTTGATAGGTCACTTGTAGCCTTGGCCTTTGTTAGCTAAATATTTCGTAAGATTGTAAATTAAACGCAGAGATACTGCTCGAACTGCAGGCATGATACAACTATTGGTAGTTATGGGTTGGTTCAATGGTGTATTAATCTGTCTGTTTGTCTTCATTTGTATGTTAGTTAGTATGTGTTAATATTTTTATAAAAAAAAACTTGGTTTTTGAAGAATTCACACACACACACCATTTGTGATTGTGCTGAAGTTTGTAACAAAATAGAAATATTGATTTCACATCTACTTTAAAGTACTTTTTTAAATCGTTTTTGCGATGTCCTTAGGTCTAAACTAAATTGTAATCAAATTACAATTTTCAACAGAATTAGATTAAAATTTGTCAAATACGACTGATAATCCTCAAAAAATCTTTATTGACGACAATAATCACTAAAACTTTTATTTCAATTTATTATTTTATGTAAAATTCGCAATTTCTACATTCAAAATCATGACACTTTTACTTTAAACACAAAAACTTGAAATAAAATTTCTATAAAATTTTTCAATTTACTAACACCGCAGTGTGTGAGTTAATACACCTGTCAATAATTCTCACAAAAAAAAAAAAAAAATAATAAAAAATTATAAATTATGATTATGAACTTGAAACATTCGCTTTTGCTCATACTCTCTCCCATGATGATAAAAACTTTGAAGGCCATATTTAATCTACTTAAATGTATGCGTAAGAATTTCACCAAAGAGAAAGAAACGAAGTAAAAAATCAAAAATGTAAACAACAATTTAAGTTCAAGGTTTTTCTCTATGAACGAACACTCCCATTGGTGGCGTATGATTAATTGAAATATTTCACAAAAAAGCAAAATATAAAGTATAAGCTCTGTGAAGACAGTTGGCAATTAAAATGTTTCAATTAAGTAAAATTTCTAAGAAATAATTTTGATTAAATAATTCTAACAGTAAAAACTCTTTACAATGAAAATCAACAAAAACAGAAAAAACTTATAATGTAAAATTGAAATTGTTTTTGCTAACAACAATCTTTTCATTGTTTTAAACGAGCTGAATTTTTGTTGTTGCTTTGGCTATTTTTATTATTATTATTTTTTTATACATTTTATGCAATTTTCCTAAGTGTTTTGCCTTAAGCTGTTTATGAATTCGAGTTTATTGGTTGGTAACTGAAGTTTTTATTTATTTCTTACAGACTTTTTTCTTCTTAACATTTAGTTTCATTCATACTTTTATTGTTTTTTCCAACGCAACTCTTGTTTACCGGAAAATTTGTTGTGCAAGAAAACTTTGTAAGATTTTAATACAAAATTTTCATTGTTTTATTGTAAATTTCTTATACCTTTTCCCATTTTGTTGCCCCTGTAAAGGAAATTTACATAAACAGTTAAAAAATATAATTTAGTTTAAACTGTGTGTGTGCATGAAGACCAGCTCCTGTACTATATTGCGCTTCCTAAAAATGCTTTAAATTGTTTTTGTTTCGTTGTCTCAAAGTGTGAGGGTACGTGTGTTTCTGTAATGCTGAGATTTTACTTTGAATGTATAAGTTTTATTTAAGCTTTAAATATGTTTCCAATAAGTTTTACTAGAAATAAAAAAATAAAACAATTGAAAAATTGTTCAAATATTTTCCTATTCGCTGCAGTATTTTGCTATTTTATAGTTATACATACTTATTAGGGGTGAGAATTGCAGGAGGTAAAAAAAATTAACTACACTGAAAGGTGTTTGAGAAACTAATTATAATGATAAATACCATAAGCAAAGGTGCCGGCTTCGATAACTATAGTTTGATATTAAGACTATTATATAGTTTAGACTTTTATTTGCCCTATAGACTAGTCCAGACTAGTCTACCCAATAGTCCTGTCTATCGACTAGACTATATTTTTGACTATAGCCAGATTATAGTGTATAGTATAGACTATAGTTTGATATGTAGTCTGATCTTGTCCATAATCCGAACTCTAGTCTCTGAATTATTGTCTACTTTATAGCTATATACTAGACTATTGTCTGGACCGATAACAGTTCAAACTATGGACTAGAATATACAGACTATTATTCTTTAGTCTAGTCTATAATTTGCTCTATAGTCTAGTCTTAAGTCTGCGCTATAGTCTAGTCTATAGTCTGGACTATAGTATGTACTTTATGCTATTGCACAGACTATAGTCCAGACAACTGACAGACTATTGACTATAATGTAGTCTATAGTGTGAACTATTGTCTGCACTATAGTCTAGTCTATAATAGGAAATACAGTATAATCTATATTTTATTCTTAAGTCTATTTTATAATCTCCACTATAGTCGGGTTTATAGTCTACACAATAGTCTGGACTATAGTATAGTCTACAGTCTAGACTATAGTATAGTCTACAGTCTGGAATATAGTCTAGTCTACAGTCTTGACTATAGTCTAGTCTACAGTCTTGACAATAGTCTAGTCTATAGTCTTGACTATAGTCTATTCTATAGTCTGGACTATAGTCTCGTCTATAGTCTGGACTATAGTCTCGTCTATAGTCTGGACTATAGTCTAGTCTATAGTCTTGACTATAGTCTAGTCTATAGTCTGGACTATAGTCTAGTCTATAGTCTGGACTATAGTCTAGTCAATAGTCTGGAAAATAGGATAGTTTATAGTCTGGACTACAGTCATAGTCTGGACTACAGTCATAGTTTAGACTAGAGTCAAATTTATAGTCAGGATAATAATCGAGTCTGTAGTCTGGACTTTTGTCTAGTCTATAGTCTGAAGTATAGTCTGGACAATAAGATAGTCTATAGTCTGGACTATAGTCTAGTCTAGTCTATAGTCTGGACTATAGTCTAGTCTAGTCTATAGTGTGGACTATAGTCTAGTCTATAGTCTGGACTATAGTCTAGTTTATAGTCTGGACTACAGTCTAGTCATAGTTTGGACTACAGTCAAATTTATAGTCTGGATAATAATCGAATCTGTAGTCTGGATTATAGTCTAGTCTATAGTCTGAATTATAGTCTTTTCTGTAGTCTGGGCAATAGGATAGTCTATAGTCTGGACTATAGTATAGTCTATAGTGTGGACTAAAGTATAATATATGTTCGGGTCTATGCTATATTCTATAGTCGGAACTATAGTATAGCTTACAGTCTGGACTATACAATAGCTTATAGTCTGGACTGTAATGTAGCCTATAGTCTAGAATATAGTATAACTTATAATCTGGACTATAGTATATTCTATAGACTATGGTCTGGACTATAGTTTAGCTTATAGTCGGAACTATAATGTTGTCTATTGTCAAGCCCATAATCAAAACTATAGTCAAACCCATAGTCAGGACTATAGTCAAGTCCACAATCTGGACTATAGTCTAGTTTGTACGGTACAGATAGACATCTAACGAACAGGCAGTCGAGCTCGATGTTAAACTGATGTACATACACACATGCTCTTCCTATTAGATTTTGTCTATATGCTGATAGATAGATCGACGAAATTTTCTAAGCGTCACAAAAATCTTATAAAATATTAATAACCTAATTTGTTTCAGTGTATCGACTATGTAAGCTAAAACGAGTAAATATTTAGAAGGTGTGTATTCCTGTATTACTTTTTTTCATGGCCTTGGGAATTTGTTTACCATTTCAGTTCTTTCCCTAGTGTTGTTTTATTATTATTTTTTTTTGCTATTGTTATTGTTGCTGTTTATAACGTTAAATTCTTTTAATTTTAATTTTACTTTTGTTATTTTCAGATTTTATTTTTTTTATATCCTCTCATCATACATACATAGATGATGAGGGTAATTTTGAACATGAGTCGTGAGTTTGTAACGTCTTTAGATATGTATGGGAAATTGTTTGCATTGGTAGTAGTAGTTGCTTTGTTTTTATGACGTTCAGATCTATAAAAACAAGTTAAATCCTTATATTTCTGCTCTTTATGTTGGTAATATTTAGGGATTGTAATAGTTTAAATTAAGATTTATTTATATGAGAAAAATTTAAGTTTAGTTTTTAGTATATGCAAGATTTTAATTGAGACATATTTTATATGTAATGATGAAGGGATGACTTTAGTATGTATATAAGTTAATTTTTTATGGATTTTTAAGTGAATGTAATGCTTTTTTAGTTGATTATGTTATAAACATGCAAAACGGCATATGATTTAAATAATGGTAAGGGCAACATTGGACATTATGTTATATACGAATTGTAGGGTATTTTGATTGCGTTATTACCAAATATTGTACTTTTTGTTGTATATTTTCTATTTTAATCTCTCTTTACATATTAGCTAGCAATAATGTAGCTTTTTTTTGGGTTTTTTCTTTTGAACTTTGGAATTGTACAACTTTTTAACTGCTGCCTGCCTGTCATTTCCCTTTTCATGTATATGTACTTTTGAAATATTATTTCTTTTCACGCTAAATATTTAAAGAATTTAAAATTTGTGTTTATTGTTTAGCGCTATTAAAATAAAAAAATAAAAAAGTAAACAAAAAA
This sequence comes from Lucilia sericata, assembly GCF_015586225.1. NCBI lineage: Eukaryota > Metazoa > Arthropoda > Insecta > Diptera > Calliphoridae > Lucilia > Lucilia sericata. Next base: position 58,370 of record NW_023995188.1, on the reverse strand, counting down.
GTATAAACTTAAAATAAACATTTTAATATTAGCAACCAAACAGCCCAGACTTCATGTTATTTAAAGACTTCGTAGCTTTAGGCTTTGGAAAAAATCACAAAATTTCTCTTAGGACATGTATATGTTAATAAAAGAACAAAATCTCTTAAGTCTCTATAGTCTGTTAAACTGGCAGTTGCTGTATTAAATTTACTTAAATTTCTTTTAAAATGTTTCTAGTTACCAAACATTTTAATAATCTTATAACAGTCTTTCGTTTTCTTTTTAAATTTTTACAATTGTTTAAGAATTACCTTTTGTGATGTGTCTCCAACATCACCTGTTTAAAATAAGTTTAAGGGAAGGTTTTTTTAATTGTTTAAGTAAAATTTTGTTATTGTAAAACTGATTAGAAAAGTTAAATTCCAACCATCTTTAACACCAATTAAAAAATGATAAACGAAAAGTTTTCTAATTAAAATAATCTCCAAAGATAATTTTTACATTAAATACCCCAAACAAGAGGTTTTGTCAAAGAAAATAAATTTCTGGAATTTAAGCTATTAATAAGTAAAGGTAATTTAAGAGTGGCAATTATTATTTTAATTTTTTGTTTTTTATTTTTCTTAAGAATGTTAATTTTTATTAGTTAATAGGAACTGTTTTCAAATTCCTCAATGTTTTTTTAATGGATTAATTTTACAAAGATATTTTAATTAGTTTTATTTTTTAATTAGATTAAGTGAATTTTTTAGTATTCTTTCAAGTGTTATATAATTGTTAAGGTAATTGATTAAGATCAAGTAGCTTTAGAGAGGAAATATGTATTTGAAATATTTAGCTGAGTTTCGATACAAAAAGTTTTGGATTAGTTTTGATTAGATTAAAGTGACACAAACGGATATTATGCATGTGATTCCCACAAAGATTTCCGTATAAGGGAAAAAATCATTTTCTTAGAAAATTATCAAAAATGTTATTTATTTTTTTATAAAATATTTTCATACATTTTTCGTAAAATTTCACAAAATTCCCTTTTTTAGAACATTTTCTAAATTTTTTTTTATAGAAAATTATGAAAATTTTACAAACATTTTATCTTCTTAAAGAAAATTTCAAAAGATTTTTTTATTGAAAATTTATAGAAAATATTCGGACATTTCCTACTTTACATTATTTTTATAGACAATTTTCAGAAATTTTTTCCTTCTACTATTTTCAAAAGATTTCTTTTTTTTTTATAGAATTTTTAGAAAATGTCTCTTTTCAATAGAAAATTTTAAGAAAATTTATTTCTTTAATAGAAAATATTCAAAAATTCAAAAAATGCAGTTAAAGAACGAAAAAGTACCAGACAGTGTATTTTTTTTAGATCTCCAATAAATCATGATGATGCATGTTTAATTTTCAACCAGAAATTCTTCACATACAGATTTTTACATAAAAGGAAGCTGCTATGTTTTTAGGTTTAATATTATAGAAAAATGGAATATTTTAGAAAACTTAAAAAGTACCTGTTGAAGTACGAAAAAGTACCAAACGACCGCTTTTATTTTATTTCATGTTTCTAGGTTCAATATTATAGAGAATTCAAAAAGTACCAGTTAAAGAGCGAAAAAGTACCAGAAAATAAGAAGTCACCTTTTATAGGTTTTCATTTGCTCTTGGCTCTACATGCTTAATTTCATGTTTCTAGGTTAAATTTTATAAAAATTTCAAAAAGTACCTTTTGAAAAACGAAAAAGTATCAAAAAATCCCCTTTTATAGGTTCTCATTTGCTCCTGGCTCTACATTCTTAATTTCATGTTTTTAGGTTAAATTTTATAGAAATTTCATAAAGTACCTTTTGAAGAACGAAAAAGTACCAAAAATTTCCCTTTCATAAGTTTTCATATAATCCGGGTTCTACATGCTTAATTTCATGTTTCTAGGTTAAATATTATAAAAATTTCAAAAAGTACCTTTTGAAGAAAAAAAAGTGTCCTTTTATTGGTTCTCACGGCCTCCACATTCGTAATTTCAATTTTATAGGTTCAATATTATAGATATTTTAAAAAGTACCAGTCGAATAATGAAAAAGTGCCGAAAAGTCTCATTATTATTAATTATTAATTCGATGTTCAACTCAAAAAGTACGAGCTGGAGAATGAAAAAGTACCAGGGTTCCAAATAACACCCCATTAGTGTTCCCAAATCTAAAATTTTTATCTAAATTGGCTCATTGTTTGAATTAAATCAAATTTCCCGTTTTTACCCTCTTTTGGTACTTATTTCCTAACCATTAACGAAATAAAAATTATATTCCAAAAAGTTGTAATATCGTTATTATGTATTCATCATATGCAAAAGTTAATGAACCAAAAACAATATTTTATGAAAAAGTACCAAAAATAGGTACAATTTTCACCCATTAAATGTCCGAATATCCAAAAAGTACTAAATTCATATTTTAATTTTTTCGTTAAGTTATGAAGGAGTCAAAAATATTTGTTGAATGTTCTCATACGGTGCAAAAAAAGTACCAAAATACAGTTTTTACCCGTTTATTCCCATTTGCCGAATTTAAAAAAAAAGTACCAGACACCTCTCCGCTTATTTTTTAAATTAACGACGATAAGCTTTACCCCCTAAACAATCGAATTTCAAAAAATCCCGTCTTAATGGATATATGTATTTGGTGGGAGACCATCCTCATGTCAAAAATTTCAGCTCTTTAGCTTCAACCATTTACGCTGTACGATGATGAATCAGTCAGTCAGTAACCTTAGAATTTTATAAACATAATATATAGATTTACGGAATATTTCACTATTGAAAATTTGCTTTTTATAGAAAATTTTTCAAAATGTTCTTTTCTATAACATTTTTCAAAATATATCTCTTAAAAGAATATTTTTGAAAATTTCTGTTTTATAGAAAATACTTTAAAATCGCTCTTTTAAAAGAAATTTTTTTTAAAATAGCTTTTTCAATAGAAAATCTATCAAAATTTCTCTTTAAAAAAACATTTTTCAAAATTTCTCTTTTAGAAAAATTTTTAAAATTATTTTTGACACTTTAAAATAGTCGATGAAAATACACCATTTTGACGAGAAATTTATCTGAAAATTCTCTTACTAAAGATCATTTTTGAAATTAGCTTTATTAAAGGAAATTTATGAAAATGTGTCTTTTTACAGAAAATGTCTAAAATTTCATTTCTTTATTAATAATGATTTTTTCTATAAACTCTTTTAGTTTGAAAACACACTCAAAACAAAGCCAAATTTTATTAATTCTTTGCAACAACTTCATATTTTCTTCTCAAATAAATTTAATATTAAAAAAAAATGCAAAACTCATCCAAATAAACTATTTCGAAAAAAACACCAAACAAATTCTTAAAAAAATTATAGCCAACACTTTAAACTTTCACTATCATTTTAACGGCAGAATTAACATGATATTTTGCTCTAAAACACATGCTAAAAACTTTTACTCTGCTTTATATTTGTCAGATTTAGTTGAAGTGCGCTTGAGAGAGCAAAGTAATACTAAACGAAAAAAAAGAAAAATATAATTTTTGCCTGCAACTGAGAAAAACAGAAACTTTTCTATAATAGTGTTTTTTTAACTTTATTTTTTACACTAAAAAGTGTCGAAAAAAGTCAGTTTTATAACACGTTCAAATACAGCAGCAAAGTCAAGTTTATGCCTTTCGAAAGAGAGAGACTAAATAGTAGGAAAAAGGCAAAACTCCCTAAAAGTTTGGCTGACTGACTGGCTGGCTGTGCAGTTTATATTTAAATCTATACAAATTTTTTGAAAGCAACAATATACAATTTCTTTTTTCTTAATAAAAGTTAAAGCTAAGGAAAACAAAAAGAGATTTTATAATTTATAGAAAGTCATAGTAAAAATCCTTAAAAGATTTTCTTGATGGAATGTTACTGAAATGAATTTGAAACTTTGATTTTTACTTGCTTTTTTTTTAATGTTTTGAAGAACTTGACAGTTTTTGTAAAATGCTGCTTAAACATAATTTTTGTGTAATAAAAAGAAAATGATGTACGAGCAAGCAAGCAAGTACTCAACCCTCATATAATTTACTGACAGTGGCAGCGGTTCCTTTTTTTTTTTGTAAGCGGCATTACTGGCTGCATTTATATTAAGTTCACATCATCGCCATCATTATGATCATCAACATTCTCGTTATAATGTGTTTTATATTGTATTAAAAAGGAAGCAAAAGCAAAAAAAAAACCCGAAATGGAGTATAATGATACTTGCGGCCATAAAGCGCCATAGCTGGAAGTCATCATCATCAACAACAACATCTTCACAGCAGTGAACATAGTCAGCAGTCAGGCAATCCATTTACTCATTCAGTCAGTGAGTCAGTTAGTTAATGCTCATACTAGTTATCCCATAGCAATGCATTTGTTAACTGTTTTTTTTTTGTATTTGTTAACTTGTCCGTAACATAAATACATTACTTACATTATACATTCTCACTATGTATTCTATACACTCGCACACGCATTTAACCCATTTTGTATTTTGTATTACTAAGTAGTATAAGTGTGTACGTATACGTAATATTATATGATGGGAATTGAAATGCACATCACTCATACGTCATATGGTCCCCTCTCAAATAAATATACAAAAAAAAAAAGAGCAACAACTTTAGTTTATGTGAAAGTGTTTGAACAAAATTTACAATTTAATCCCTCAAAATGAAATGATAAATACAAATAAAAAACCGAATATGAGAAAAAATTAAGAATATATGAAATGAAATTATTGTGTTTGAATGTGTATCAAGTGTATTTGAGCTGCTTGTCTGTATGTTAAAACGCTTGTCAGTCAGCACATCAACAGCCATGAACTATTTAGCGCGTCAACAGCAAACAACAACCATAAATGCATTTGCCATAAACCACTGGCAACAGCAGCAGTAAATTGAAAGTAATAAAATTGTTAAAAGAGAACCAACTTAAGTGAAGAAAGATTTTTTTCGCTTAAAATAAAAACCGTCTTTTAGAAAACATTTTTTAAATAATAAAAACCTTTCTATTACCATTTATATTTTTATATGAAATTTTGGAAATTTTATCTCTATTTATAGAAAATTTTTGGAAATTTTATCTCTATTTATAGAAAATTTTCGGAAATTTTCTCTTCTTTTTTTAGAAAATTTTGGGAAAATTTCTCTTCTTTTTATAGAAAATTTTTGGAAAATTTCTCTTCTTTTTATAGAAGATTTTCAAAAAATTTGTCTTCTTTTTATAGAAAATTTCTCTTCTTCTTATAGAAAATTTTCAGAAAATTTCTCTTCTTTTTAAGAAAATTTTCGGAAAATTTCTCTTCTTTTTTCTTTTGAAAATTTTCTGAAAATTTCTCTTCTTTTTTCTTTTGAAAATTTTCTGAAAATTTCTCTTCTTTTTTTTAGAAAATTTTCGGAAAATTTCTCTTCTTTTTTTTAGAAAATTTTCGGAAAATTTCCCTTCTTTTTTTTTTAGAAAATTTTCGGAAAATTTCTCTTCCTTTTTTTAGAAAATTTCCAGAAAATTTTTCTTTTTTTAGAAAATTTTATAAAAAATGTCTCTAGTTTTTATAGAAAAATTTGAGAAAATTTCTATTCTTTTATAGAAAATTTTGACAAAATTTCTCTTCTTTTTATAGAAAAATTTTGGGAAAATTTCTTTTTTTTTATAGAAATTTTTGGAAAAATGTCTCGCCTTTTAAAGAAAATTTTCGGAAAATCATATTTTTAATGGAAAATTTATCTTTTCTTGGAAACTATTTTTGAATATTACCCTTTTTATGGAAAAATTAAAAAAAAAATTCTTATAATAGAAAATTTTTGAAACATTTCATTTTTATGGAACATTTTCAAAAACTTATCTTTTTCATTGAAAATTTCACTTTTTTTTAAAAATTTTCATAAATTTCTCTTTTCTTATAGAAGTTTTTCCACTTAAAGAGAATATTATAAACTTCTCTTCTTATAGAAAAATTTCTACAAATTCTCTTTAAAGAATTCACAACTTTTATAGAAAATTTGCAATAACTTCTTTTTTCTAATACTTTTAATAAATTCAGTTTTTAAGTTGGTCCCTTCTAACACCCTTTAAGGTGCTGAAAAGCAATAACCATAAAAGAAATAAAACCAAAAATAGACGTATGAAGTGCTTGAGCTAAAATTCATCTGTCTTGACATGCTTTAGATGCAGCAACAAATAAAGTACATGAAATGTAAAATAAACCAGAAACTCAAACATACACAATCATGTTCAATTGCATGAATTTATATGAAAAGTATTCACAAAATGCAAACACTTAGAAATAAATGTGTATAAAACGTTATACAAATAAATAATAAAAGAAATGCACTCAACAAGCACGCACAAACATGCAACTTTTGACATATGTATATATACAAACACATATACAAACATACATAAATACACATACATATAAATATAACTCACTCACACATCATTTTATGTGGAAATGAAATGAGCTTCGCCTCTTTTAAATAACTACTGTATACTACTCCTGAGAAGCTTAAACTGGCATTTTGACAACGACAAACTTGAAACGTAACTAAACATATGGCAAAATTTTCTAACCGAAAGTCATTGCAATACTCAGGCCGCTCTGCACTGAAAATATTTAACTTATACAAAAAATAAATGTACATAGTAAACATATGACCATATGAAATCACCTACTTATGTCAGTCATGGGTATTTTGTTAAAACTTAAGTGTTTATAGAAATTATAATTAGACATGCGTAATTCTACTTAAGTATTAATGTCGGTTCACAAATTTAGAATAATACGATCTCTTATTAGAAATAACGTTTAACGGTAATCGCCCACCACTGCCCAATTCCCACGAAAAAGTATGCATGTTCATATGTGCTAGAGATATATGTATATAACAGAGTGTTTGATATATGAATGCAATATGTTTGCATAATGAGCAAAAGGAATGTTTAACTAATGTTAAATATCTTGGACTTTTTCTATGTTCGTTTGTTTTTCCATTCTTGGTAAAATCTCTTTATAACACACAACTTACATAAAAGACGTTTGTTTTTGTCTCCTTTTGTTGCTTAATTTTTCTCTATTTTTACTAACTTTGCTGGGATTTTTAACTTTTTTAACATTCGATTTTGTTTTTTGATATTTTTTTTAACTTTTAGCTCAAGAGTTGCAAAGTAAGACAGTTGAGTAAACATTTTGTAACAGTATTCATTTTCTTTATCTTTATCGGATTTAAGTTTTCTTTCTATATCTTTGCTTGTTGCTTTTTGGTTTATTCATGCTTTACTAACATCTTTTCCCTTTTTTTTGTGTGATTTGTTTTACGTAAAATAGTGTTCATCACATAACTTTAGCAAAATTTTCAAAAGCTACAAATTAGTGTTTTATTAGTGACCAAGCTAACAATGTTTTTTTGGGTTTGAAGATAAATGAGGGTTATAAGGGAAATATATTATAAGTTGGAAAAAATTTAAACTTGGAACCAGTTTATACATTAGGGAGAGCATCTTCGATATCAGTGGAGACTGTAAGCAAAATGCCACAATTTTATTTAGCGCGGCTTCCACTGCTTTAGTCTTTGCACAATAAATTTTGTTTTCCTTAAAAATTTTTGATAAATTTTCTGTTGACAGATAAGTTTTTAAGATCAAATATGTATAAGAAGGTTTTAAGAAACATGTTTATAAACTTCCCATAGGACCCTAATTGCTAACAGTACTTTCAGTACATATATGTTTCCCCATATAATTACTTACATAAAATATGCACTTGTTTGATTATACTGCAAATAACAACAAGTTTTAAACAACAAAAATGTTAAAATTATCTTGAGTGATGAATAATCATTGATGTTTAACAGTGTGTAATGAAAAATCCACAAATGTGTGGGTGGGTGTTTATGTGTGTCATGTTTGTTTGTTTGTTTGTTGTCAAGGATGCCCCTGATGTTTTAATTAAAAATTACTTTTTCCTTTTTATTTGTCGGGTTACTTTCGTATTTACACTGAAGTTTTACTCAAAAACACACACACATACAAACAAACAGACAAACATAAATATGTTCTCACATGTTAAAGTCGTGCGGATGTCACAAGTACTCTACTGTCTTTTTTTACTTTCATACCCTTTGTAGTTGTTTTTTTAGACTATCATCCTGGTTGTTTTGTATATATTGCAGTTTGTTGTGAAAACTGACTTTTTAGTTGTCTTGTGTGTGTGTATGTGATGGTTTCCAAAAGATTTTACTTTGCTGTGGCACTTTATGTTTTTTGTGTACTGCTGCTGCTGTTGCTTCTGCTTGTGACGCTGGCGTTGTTGTTGACGATGCTGGTGTTGGTGGTTCTTAGTTGTACATATGGTGTATATGTATGTATGTTGTGGTCACGTTTCTTAAACAGCATATGTGTCACTCAAATCTAAACAAACTAAAGTTTTTTTTGCACTTTTTTGTTTATTAATCGAGGATTTTTTTCCATTTTCCTTTTTTTTATTTTTGAAATCATCTTAAAACCACCACTCCTTTAATTTTCGTTTGTGTATACTAACTCTGATGTGGGTGAAAGTGTTTGTGTGCATGTGGCATTTGATGCATATGATATGCTTTATATCAGTATGTTTGTATACCGTTGTTGGCTTTGTGTATACCGGTATGTGTAACAACATGTGTGTGTATGTGTGTGTTAGAAGTTTTTGTATTTATTTTTGTGTGCCTGCCTCTGTGCTATGGTTTTTCGTTTTTAAGAGCACAATTATTTCCTGCAGCAAGTAAAAACATCAACATGAGAAGTTTTCGCCTGTCATGATGGACATGTGAAAATTACAGTAAAAATACAAATACAAACACATCAAGATGACCAACACACATACGCTCCATACTCCTGGTTTACAGAAGAAAATGTGAACACTATGAAAAAGCACTTCATCAAAGACATTTTTATTTTTTCATTTTGTTTGTTAATGTTGCTGTGTGATTTTTTTTTTCGTTTTTGTGATCAAATGTTACATCAGGGATTAAAGATTGGTGTGTTTATTTTGCCATATTATGGTTATGGAAGAATGCTGCAGCCTTTGGATGCACAATGGGAAATAGGGGAGGAGAGTATTCAATAATTTTTTATCTGTATTGTTAGTAGTTAGTTAGTAAGTTAGTTAGTTAGTTAGTTAGTTAGTTAGTTAGTTAGTTAGTTATTTAGTTAGTTAGTTAGTTAGTTAGTTATTTAGTTAGTTAGTTAGTTAGTTAGTTAGTTAGTTAGTTAGTTAGTTAGTTAGTTAGTTAGTTATTTAGTTATTTAGTTAGTTAGTTAGTTAGTTATTTAGTTAGTTAGTTAGTTAGTTAGTTAGTTAGTTAGTTAGTTAGTTAGTTAGTTAGTTAGTTAGTTAGTTAGTTAGTTAGTTAGTTAGTTAGTTAGTTAGTTAGTTAGTTAGTTAGTTAGTTAGTTAGTTAGTAGTTAGTTAGTTAGTAGTTAGTTAGTTAGTTAGTTAGTTAGTTAGTTAGTAGTAGTTAGTTAGTTAGTTAGTTAGTTAGTTAGTTAGTTAGTTAGTTAGTTAGTTAGTTAGTTAGTTAGTTAGTTAGTTAGTTAGTTAGTTAGTTAGTTAGTTAGTTAGTTAGTTAGTTAGTTAGTTAGTTAGTTAGTTAGTTAGTTAGTTAGTTAGTTAGTTAGTTAGTTAGTTAGTTAGTTAGTTAGTTAGTTAGTTAGTTAGTTAGTTAGTTAGTTAGTTAGTAGTTAGTTAGTTAGTTAGTTAGTTAGTTAGTTAGTTAGTTAGTTAGTTAGTTAGTTCGTTAGTTAGTTAGTTAGTAGTAGTTCGTTAGTTAGTTAGTTAGTTAGTAGTTAGTTAGTTAGTTAGTTAGTTAGTTAGTTAGTTAGTTAGTTAGTTAGTTAGTTAGTTAGTAGTTAGTTAGTTAGTTATTAGTTAGTTAGTTCGTTAGTTTAGTTAGTTAGTTAGTAGTAGTTAGTTAGTTAGTTAGTAGTTAGTAGTTAGTAGTTAGTTAGTTAGTTAGTTAGTAGTGTAGTTAGGTAGTTAGTTGAGTTAGTTAGTTAGTTAGTTTAGTAGTTAGTTTAGTTAGTTAGTTAGTTAGTTAGTTAGTTAGTAGTAGTTAGTTAGTTAGTAGTTAGTTAGTTAGTTAGTTGTTAGTTAGTAGTTAGTTAGTTAGTTAGTTAGTTAGTTAGTTAGTTAGTTAGTTAGTTAGTTAGTAGTTAGTTAGGTTAGTTAGTTAGTTAGTTAGTTAGTTAGTTAGTTAGTTAGTTAGTTAGTTAGTTAGTTAGTTAGTTAGTTAGTTAGTTAGTAGTTAGTTAGTTAGTTAGTTAGTTAGTTAGTTAGTTAGTTAGTTAGTTAGTTAGTTAGTTAGTTAGTTAGTTAGTAGTAGTTAGTTAGTTAGTTAGTTAGTAGTTAGTTAGTTAGTTAGTTAGTTAGTTAGTTAGTTAGTAGTTAGTTAGTTAGTTAGTTAGTTAGTTAGTTAGTTAGTTAGTTTTTTTAACCTAGTAATTCTGATGGCGGCCAGTACACTTCAAAAAGACAACAATGTACTTGCCCATAGTGCAACTTGACGTACTTGTGTAATAAAAGTGAAATGACGTAAAGAACAAAAAATTTCGAAATCACTTTATACTGCAGGTTTTAGGCAAAAGTTGTTGTCGTTGCTGCTGCTTCGGCTGTTTCATACTTGTTGAGGTAGCTACAGTTTTGTGGTTGGAGTGAGTGAATATGCAAAAGTGTGATCCTTTATATACATGTGCATAACGCTCATTTACTACAAGGCTGACATAACTCAAAATTTGGGTTTTTGAACTAAGTATTAAAAAGTATTAGCCCTTTTAAAGTAATCTATTTAATTTCATCTAAAAATTTTTATTTATCTTTATAGGAATTAAACTAGTTTTATGTCTGAAATCCAATAATTTGTTTAGAAGTTATTCCAGAAATAGTAAAAAAAAGGAAACTATTTTCTCTAAACGTATTTCTTGGATTATACTACTCTTATAGTAAACGAGCGATATGTATGTAAATGTAAAAAAGTGTCAGTATGTATGTTTATGCGTATGTGTGTAATGGGTTAAGGGTATTACATCAACATTTACTTACTAACTGTTTAACTGTCAGCCAGTCAAGTCAAGTCAGTCAACCACAGCCCTGTGTAAAAGAACGAAGTGTATTCCTTCCTACCTACCAGTGTATGTGACGGTTTGTATTTAATTCTTCTGCACTAAGCTTGTATTGCAATACTATTTCGGGAAATTCAAATGCCTTTTTTGTACTTAGATCTTTCTCTCTTACGCTATACAAGCAACCTAAAATATTTAAGTTCTATGTTTTCATTCAAGTTTTTCTTAACTTGTCTTAGTACTTAAATTTTAGACACTCTAATATGTGTGTAAGTATGCATGAATATCTTTGTTTCTTATGTTTTTGAGTACCTATTTTATACATTTATCTTGGCCACACTACCAAGTATTTTTTAATTTTTTTGGTGTAGATTTCACTGTCAGTTAAGTATGTATTTTGTATGAATTCAATGTTTACGCAACTTGTATGTGAAAAATTTGCCTAAAAACTTTAGGTGTTTCTAAAAATTAAACAAAAAATATTCCCCTTTTAAAAAGTTGTTGCAAGTTTATCGGAAGCGACCAAACAAACTTTAGGAAAAAAATATAAAAAATTCTATTACTTAGGTGGGTCCTACATACATATACATATCTATTCATGTACTTTATATAATGTGTTTATAAGTCTGTTTACGTTTGTAATATTTTAATGAAAAAAGAACAGCAACTTGACGCAAGTCAAGAAATTTATGAACTGTAACGAATTAAAAGCCTTTGGGCTTGTTTTTCTTTACTCCCTGATTTACATTGTTGTTTTATGCAGAAGAGATTAAAAACAGTATAGCGGCTGTATCAAAGAAAAGGGGCTCAATTGAAACAATTTATTTAAGTAGTTTAAAAAGAAATTTGTTAGATTTTAAAATATACTAGAACAGAACTAAAATATTAGATTGATTAATTCTTAATCAATTTTAATCGCCTTTTAAATCAAAAAAATAATTTATTTATTTATTACTGCATTTTCAACTTGTTATTTAATATTCTCCCATAATGTGTGCTGCTTTCCGGCATTGCTTTTTCTTTACTAAATTTAAAGTAAGTTTTTCAAACTTAATTCGTTACCATATAAAACTGTATTTTATCTGATCTCTTAAAAAGGCCCCAAATCTAAAAACTTGTTGTACCTGTTTATAATTGCAGTTCCGTTTCCTTTTTAGTCGGTAGTACGGTTTATTTTCGTACATTTAACAATGTTGCAGCACAACACTATGAATTGTTACACTGTTACAACATCTAAATATAAAATTGTGTTGTAGTAATAGTAGTCTAAATATAAGTACACACATACAATATATTTGTATGGCTAATTGAAAGTTAAGCTAGAATACTACACTAAGCAACATCATACAACTGGCAGAATATTTTCTAACAAAATATTCTACCGTTTATGTACTTTACTCCGCTTCTTGATGATAAGGAGCCAGAAATTAAAAAAATGCACACATATATTCACACGTATTTACTGCTTGCTTGTAGTGGTAGCAGGATAATAGAAAATGAGTTGTTTGCTTCTTGTAGGTACAGCAACACTTGAGTGCAGTCAGTTCAAAAGTTACATACTATTTTTTATTATTACTTTTACCATCTTCTTGTTGTGTTTTTGTTATTATTTTCAAAATTTAAATTCTATTAAATTGTACACACCCTAGAGCTAATGGGTCAAGGATTTGCCATCACAACATTTTACGAAAATTATAAATAAAAGTTTTATTTAAAAAAGTTCAGGTAAATACAACAAAAGCAAAAAAAGTATTTAGAATTTTATAACTTAACTTAATAACAACATTAAATTAGGTGGCATGAAAGAAAAAAAAAAAAACGAAAATATATGAATTTTATTTTTTAACAGAGAATAAGAGAAATTTTCTAAATTATAATTTTATTATATCAATGCACTCACACACAACTATTACAACTCTTAAACTTCCGTTCAGTTGTTGATAAGATAGTGTTAGTTTAATTGTATGTGTATGTTTACGAGAGCTATTTTAGTGTTTTTGTGTTTTATATTAAATGATTTCATTTAATTTCCCATTTGTGCATAGACTTCCAGTTAAAATAATTGTTTATGATTTAGTTTATTTAATCGACTACTGTAGGCAAAATATAATACTTGAACAGTGGAACAAAGTTATGTAAATTACTCAGAAACTAACTAACTAACTAACTAACTAACTAACTACTAACTAACTAACTAACTAACTAACTAACTAACTAACTAATACTAACTAACTAACTAACTAACTAACTAACTAACTAACTAACTAACTAACTAACTAACTAACTAACTAACTAACTAACTAACTAACTAACTAACTAACTACTAACTAACTAACTAACTAACTAACTAACTAACTAACTAACTAACTAACTAACTACTACTAACTAACTAACTACTAACTAACTAACTAACTAACTAACTAACTACTAACTAACTAACTACTAACTAACTAACTAACTAACTAACTAACTAACTAACTAACTAACTAACTAACTAACTAACTAACTAACTAACTAACTAACTAACTAACTAACTAACTAACTAACTAACTAACTAACTAACTAACTAACTAACTAACTAACTAACTAACTAACTAACTAACTAACTAACTAACTAACTACTAACTAACTAACTAACTAACTAACTAACTAACTAACTAACTAACTAACTAACTAACTAACTAACTAACTAACTAACTAACTAACTAACTAACTAACTACTAACTACTAACTAACTAACTAACTAACTACTAACTAACTAACTAACTACTAACTAACTAACTAACTAACTAACTAACTAACTAACTAACTAACTAACTACTAACTAACTAACTAACTAACTAACTAACTAACTAACTACTAACTAACTAACTAACTACTAACTAACTAACTAACTAACTAACTAACTACTAACTAACTAACTAACTAACTAACTAACTAACTAACTAACTAACTACTAACTAACTACTAACTAACTAACTAACTAACTAACTAACTAACTAACTAACTAACTAACTAACTAACTAACTAACTAACTACTAACTAACTAACTAACTAACTAACTAACTAACTAACTACTAACTAACTAACTAACTAACTAACTACTAACTAACTACTACTAACTAACTAACTAACTAACTAACTAACTAACTAACTAACTAACTAACTAACTAACTAACTAACTAACTAACTACTAACTAACTACTAACTAACTAACTAACTAACTAACTAACTAACTAACTAACTAACTAACTAACTAACTAACTAACTAACTAACTAACTAACTAACTAACTAAATAAATAAATAACTAACTAACTAACTAACTAACTAACTAACTAAATAACTAACTAACTAACTAACTAACTAACTAACTAACTAACTAACTACTAACTTCAGCTTCTGACTCGTAATTAAACCTTTACCTGCCTTGGGAACTGCTATTATTACGAAGCTTTATTTCGTCCGTTAAAACAACTTTCATTGATTATTCATTTTCTTAAAATATAAACGTGTTAACTTGCTTTTAATCATCATGGCCTTCAACTATCGATAAAATTTCGGGTTTATTTGACTTTATATTATAGTTCATTGTAATTGTTTTTGCTGCTTTCTGTTGATATCAAGAATTCACTGTTTTTGGCTGAAGTCCTACTGACTTTATTTTGTTTGTGTTTCTATTTAAGTTAGTAAATTTGTGTGTGTGAGCTTGGTTGAGCACATTGGTTAGTAATTGCCTACAGCTAATGACGATTACCGAAATATGCTAGAACAATTGAGTTTGGGAAGAAAAAATAAAACGAATTAAACTCAAAATTTTCTTTACTTTCACAAAGTTTAACCCAATTAGTTTGGATAAACAGTCAAAAATGAAATGCTTTTTATGCAGTTCATGTATTTAAGTTAAATAATAGAAAATTTTGTTCAAAAGTTTTTTTTTGTAAAAGTAACGTAAATATTTCATATAATATAAAACGTATTTGTTTTATAACGCATGTCTGTCAGCTTGAGTCATTTCTAAATTTATTTGTAATTACGGTCAATGTTTTGTCATCATCAAGAGTGGCTTTTATGTTCTGGGGTACTGATTGATGATGTCGTTTCGTTAAATTTAATAAGAAACTCGATATAAGTACTTTTAACAGACTTTTTCTAATAAATATTTTCGACTAAATTATGTCACGCAAAATTCTCCGACCTGTTTTTTTAGGTTTGTGGGCCACTTTGGAAAATGTTTGGGGAAATTATGAAATTATGTGTTGTATGTAATATTACTTAAATTTTATTTTTAAATAAATTCATTTAAAAATGTAACTAATAATTTATATAATGAACAAAGCAAAAAACAAAAATGCAAATCATTTATTTTAAAACTAGAACTGAACTAGAACTGAACTAGAACTGAACTAGAGCTGAACTAGAACTGAACTAGAACTGAACTAGAACTGAACTTGAACTGAACTAGAACTGAACTAGAACTGAACTAGAACTGAACTAGAACTGAACTAGAACTGAACTAGAACTGAACAAGAACTGAACTAGAAACTTTTAACTTTTTAAAGCTACGAATCCTTTGATTTGGTTAAAATATCACATATTTTTACCACACCTATTCACTCACTTCTTTGACATCATCAAATGTCAAATTTACCTCTTTTTGTTGTGGTCATAGTTGTTGCTAAAGACTAACAAAAAATTCTTTCACGTCATTATTCTAAAAGCAGCAGCAGCGCCAGCTGTTGTCATTTAAGAAAACTAATTTGTCTAAACTTTGGTAGTAAAGAATTTTTATGGACAATGAGAAAAAACCACAACACACGAAGTGGCGCTAATATAGTGGACACTACAGATGTAGACGTGCCAGTAGTGCATTATTACCATGACTACAGTAAAAAGCCACTACAAAACATTAACAACAACTACAATAACAAAAAGCAAACTTACAAAACTCTCTTCGTTACACACAAACATATAGTGCTTTCATTTACAAAATAGAAACAAACGTTAGAATTTATACAACATATGGACTTTAATATGTACATATGTATGTGTACAATTTGTAATACTTATAGTACACTGGCACAAGCTAGAGAACATAAGAGGTAGAAAAAAGAGGCCGGGAGGAAAAGGCGTTGAATAATGAACTTTTAGACAAATCAACTACAACAGTGCAACGATACAAAGCCGATTGGTAATTGAACAACAGTTAATAAAATAAATAAATGAAAATTTTTAATTTATTTGTTTTTATAATAATTCCGTACGTTTTTATCCCAAAGTCCCTTTTTAAACCACGCTCCTATAAAGACACCTAGCACAACTGACTAACGCACACACTCATATCCATAAACACAAATACACTTGCATGCCACTTCTATTTAGTCGTATACATGAATTTTTATTAATGAAATTTTTGAACAAACACGGTTTTTTCTGTTAAAGTTTCATTCGTTGCATTACTTTATAGTTGTTGTTATTGTTGGTAGAACGTTAAAGGTATGAAAAAATCGCAGACCTGTAGACGGGTGTAGAAAGAAAGAATGAACGTGCGCTAGTAATAAGTTCTAAAAACTAACTACATACCTAAAAATAACTTTGTAAACGGAAAATAATAATATTTTTATAAAAATTATTTTATTTTTTTACAATTACCTTTTTATACTCGTTTACGTGTGTTGTGTTGTTGTACTAACAACAAAGTGGAAATGAAGTGAAAAAATTAACGAAGCTCAACTAAGTTTGCTAACAAAACTACAACTATTAACGAAGAAGAAAAATATATATATAGTTTATTAAATACAAAAGAAATGAAATAGAAACATGAAAAATATAAAAAAAGAATAATTTAGCAAGAAAAATCGTATATTAGTAAATTCAATTATTTGTTGCTAATATAAAATATATAAAAATATATACAACAAAAAATATGTTTAAATAAGTATAAAGTGTGTAATTTAGTGTGAGTGTTTGTGAAAAAGTATTCTTCAATGTAAAGCAAAGTATTTAAAAGTTCAACAAATTTTTAGAAAAATTATATATTTCCTAAATTTGTTAAAAATTTATAAATGTTTAAGAAACCAACAACATTTAAAAAATAACTAACGCACCTTACAGCGCAGGGATATAAAAGAAAATATATGAAAAGAAGAGAAGGACTAAAACTTATGTAAATAAAAGTGGTGATGGCACCTCCAACCTGCAGTTTTTAATGAAACTTAACGAAAAATTTCAATAAAAATATTAACGAAAAAATATAATTTATGAAAAAAATTTCCACACAAGAAACAATTTCTGTAAAAGAAAACCTTATACATATATTTTATAAAAATAAAATTTAGCGAAAATTTTCCATAAAAAGAAAAAAAAATCGATAAAAAAAACTTTTTCGTTAAATACAAAATTTTCTATAAAAAAGAAAATTTATTGAAAGTTAAAAAATTTTTATAAAAAGAAAATTTAACAAAAAATTTTCTATAAAGAGAAAAGAATTTTTACAAAAATTTTCTATAGTAAAGATAACTAATTGAAGGAAAACTTGACGAAATTTTCTATAAAAGAGAAAATTTAACATCGATGATTTTCTATCGAAAAATTTCCATCGAAAATAAAATTTATCAAAGTATTTCTATCGAAAAGAAAATTTATCAAAAATTTTATATCGGAAAGAAAATTTAAGGAAAATTCTCTATAGAAAAGAAAATTTAACGAAAATTTTTTATCAAAAAGATAATTTATAGAAGAATTTCCATTGAAAAGAAAATTTTTCGAAGAATTTCTATCGAAAGGAAATTTATCGAAATTTCTCTAGGAAAAGAAAATTTATCGAGGATTTTCTATCAAAAAGAAAATTTATCAAAAATTTTATATCGGAAAGAAAATTTATGGAAAATTCTCTATAGAAAAGAAAATTTAACGAAAATATTCTATGAAAATAAATATTAATGAAAATTTTATATCAAAAAGATAATTTATCGAAGAATTTCTATCGAAAAGAAAATTTATCCAAAATTTTCTATCGAAAAGAAAATTTATCAAACATTTTATGTCGGAAATAACATTTTAGGAAAATTCTCTATAGAAAAGAAAATTTAACGAAAATTTTCTATAAAAAACAAAAAAATTATATTAATGAAAATTTTCTATCGGAAAAAAAATTTAACGAAAAATTTCTATCGAAAAGAAAATTTATCCAAAATTTTCTATAGAAAAGAAAATTTATCCAAAATGTTCTACAGAAAAGAAAATTTTTAAAAAATTTTGTATGGAAAAGGAAATTTATCGAAGATTTTCAATCAATAAGAAAATTTTCTATCGAAAAAGAATTTATTGAAAATGTTTTATTGAGAGAAAGAAAATTTTTCGAAAATGTTTTATTGAAACTTTCGAAAAAAATAATTATCGAAAATTTTCTATCGAAAAGACATTTTATTGAAATTTATGAAAATTTTTCTAAAGTAAAGAAAATTTAACGAAAAAAATTTATACATAAATCTTGTGAATATTTTTCTTGTATGACAAACTTTTAAACTCTCAGGCCACTGTGCACAAAGTTTTGGACTTTGTAGTCTATCGCTATATGTATTGTAGTTAGTTTGTGTGAAACTGACAGAACGACTGTTGTTGTTGTTGTTGGATTTTAGTGGTGCTAGTATGGTGGTTTTATTCCAGTTAGTGTTAGAACAAACTTCCGTGTGGTGAGTTAGTTATTTGTATCTGCGTGTGTGCATATTTGTTTATTTGTACATGTATGTATTGTATTCATATCCGTGTTTATATAGACTCAAATAAACTCCTGCCAGGGATTTAACTGTATGTGACACAACAAAGTGTCCAGAATAAACGTTGTACGCCAAAAAACAACAAAACCAAATAGAGAAACACTACTTTATATAAAAAAAATCTTCTGCTGCATATAAACACACAACTTGCTGCTGCAACCACAACAAAACATTTCAACTACTTTCTGGCAAAAAGAGGAAAAACTTGCAAAAATATACAAAAATAAGCCAACAAATAGAGCAACATCTAAACGATAGTCAGTTTATGTCGTCTTCATAGTGATGACAACCTTTGAGTAAATCAAGTACTATGGGATTTAAAAATGGGGTACATTTCAACCACAATCACTCATTTTATTAAACAAGTCATGAGTTTCTTTAAATCCTTTGAAGGCAAGCAACAACATACAACTTGTGGCTGCCAAACGAAGATTTCGTTTTTAGATGCTTGATAGCAGAAAAACTGTGATAGTATGTGTGTTGCTTATCACTTCTTTAAAGTAAAAGCACGTACATATTTTTGACTAAATGGTACTAAAGTAAGGGCATCATCATTCATGTACCTTTAAAAATACCCTATCATCATCACTGTTTGCTGAAACTATGTTCTGTGTTATCGATAACTAAACTACTCTCTGGCTTATACTCCTTTACAAATATTTTATGTTTTTTTTTATTTTATCTAAATTGACTTTAACTTAAAGTGCATTTTAAGTAACAACAATTGAAATGCAAGATACATACATACATGGATACAAATAATTGTAAACAGAATTTTTCCGATCTGTGTTTATGTGGCTTTGTATTGTTTGCTTCATTGTATTGTTCGAAAATAAAGTATTGAAAATCCATTTTTACTGCTGCTAATCAAAAATTCCTTAAACACACAAAGTTTCAATAACATTTTATTTATTTGGAATACGAGTTTGCTATTGTTGCCACATATAAATCCAACGAATGTACAATGAGAATAAGTGAGTAAAAGTAAACATTAATCTCCTTGCACGAGTTATTAATTTGATATAAAGTGGTTGTGAACAGGTTGTGTGAGAAAATTTTGTGTTAAGGATAGTTAAGGATATAGTGTATTTTCATGAATAGAAGATTTATCAAACATATTATATAAAAAAGGGAAATTCATAAAACCTCTATAAAGATATAAAAAGAGAATTAGATGAATATTTTTTATAAAAAGAAAATTTATTTAAAAATTTAAAAGAGAAATCAAAGAGAAATTCTAACGAAAAAAAAAAAAAATAAATCCGTGTCTCCCAGTTTTGTCTAAAATCATATACTTTTGTATGGCTGCCAAAGTTTTGGGACCTTTTTGTAATTTTTGCGAAAGAGTGATCACTTTCTCAGGCTCACATCTTCTCTAAATTAAGCGTATACTTAATATTTGTAATATCAACACATCATTAACACGTATACGTACAGGTGTCGTTAATAAAAGCTGTGAAATTTCACAATGTTTAACTTTCAACTTGAAATGATAAAATGAAGATGAAATTTTTATATGTTTACAATTTTTGTTCTTTATGATAAGAACTACAACTTTGCATCAGAAAGTAAATCATAGTTCCGAACGGTTTGCAAGATGTGAGCCTGAGAAAATTATCACTTTTTCGTAAAAATGACTCCGAGGCTCCAAACTTAAGCCATGAATTTGGGATAAAGTGGGAGGCACGGGTCTTCTTTTGTTGTTTATCACGAAAAATGTCTATATAAAACGAAAATTTAAGACAAAATCTATAAAAAGAAAATTTGTGAAACATTTTGTATAAAACATTTTAAAGCAATTTTCTATAGAAAGAAAATTTAAAGAGGAAATCTAACAAAAGTTTTCTATGAAAAGAGGTAGATTAAAGTTTAAGAAGGTCGAAAGTCATAGTTTAACGAAAAGAAATTCGAACGAAAATAGGATCGGTGTGTCCCAGTTTTGCCTAAGGAAATGCGTTCTTTTATGGCTCCCAAAGTTTTGGGACCTCGATGTAATTTTTGCAAAAAAGTGATTATTTTCTCAGGCTCATATCTTGGAAACCGTTCAAGTGCATCTCTAAATTGGGCGTATACTTAATATTTGTAATATCAATTAATCATTAACACGTATACGTACAGGTGCCGCTAATAAAAGCTGTGAAATTTCACAATGTTTAAACATTCAACTTGAAATAAAAAAACTAAGATGACGTTTTTTAGTTAAAAATTTTTGTTCTATATGGCAAGGGCTACAACTTTGCTTCAGAGAGTAAATCAAAAATGCGAACGGTTTGCAAAATATGATCCTGAGAAAATCATCACTTTTTTGCAAAAATTACACATCTTTGGGGGCCCACAAAAAAGTGCGGGCAAACTGGTAGACATGGTTTTATTTTGGTCTTTTATCACGTAGTGATATCAAATTTCAAACTACTCTTGAGCTAACTACACGTTAGAGTAGACATTTGCTTACTTTAAAGAGTTGAATTTACTCTTTCATCTTCACACTCTTCTTATTCTAATGCTGTTTCTGTAGTCTGATATCAATCACTAATTTATAATTAATATAAAATTTCTATCTTATTAACTTAATTATAAAATATTTCATTAAATTTAGCTCCTTCTTTTCATTTCATAGAAATATAATTGAAAAATTGATTAATTGTTGTTAAAGAATTATTTTTATTATTTTTATTTCCTTTTTTTTTCGAACTTTCAAGACCTCTTACGTTGTTTGTGTCCCCACCATTTACTTTTATGGCCAAATTAAGCTTTTCATCTGTTTTTTTTTTTGTTTCATCACATTCTACTGTTTTATAATCTAAATTGTAGCTATCATACTCTTTCTTTTACACATTTCACTTTGTAATTTGAGCTATAAAAACCCACCACCCACAACCCGGGTTTTAGCTGATTAAATGTCATTGTATGGATTGTTCATACAATAACGAACAAGTAAAGAAAGTTTTTACTTTTTTTTAAGCACCAGTTATAAAATTATTTAAGTTCAAGGTGGCGATTATGGCATTATTAAACGTGAAAATGATTAAAGGGGGGTTATTCGACTGTTGTTTCATTTACTGGTGTTCATATGAAAATAAAGTGAATGGCTGCTATTGTTGCTGCTGCCAGCTAAAATCAATTTAAAATTAAACCTTTTTGTTCACCTCTCTTTGCTAGTGTGTTTATGGTATTTTTATACATCTAAAGCATGAAAACAACGAATGCCCAACCAACTCCTGTGCAATTATTGTGTTTACTGATTAACTTAATTGTTGACCCAAACAACTGAAAGCTAAGTACACGAGCTAAAAACAAAACAAAAGTATGACGAAAGAAAAACAAAAAATGTTTTTCTCAAGACAAAGTTAAAAAGTAAGAGAGAATATGAAAAAGTGGTGTTAGAGTGAGTGAGTGTCAGTTAGTTAGTTAGTTAGTTAGTTAGTTAGTTAGTTAGTTAGTTAGTTAGTTAGTTAGTAGTAGTTAGTTAGTTAGTTAGTTAGTTAGTAGTTAGTTAGTTAGTTAGTTAGTTAGTTAGTTAGTTAGTTAGTTAGTTAGTTTAGTAGTTAGTTAGTTAGTTAGTTAGTTAGTAGTTAGTTGTTAGTTAGTTAGTAGTTAGTTAGTTAGTTAGTTAGTTAGTTAGTAGTTAGTTAGTTAGTTAGTTAGTTAGTTAGTTAGTTAGTTAGTTAGTTAGTTAGTTAGTTAGTTAGTTAGTTAGTTAGTTAGTTAGTAGTTAGTTAGTTAGTTAGTAGTTAGTTAGTTAGTTAGTTAGTAGTTAGTTAGGTAGTTAGTTAGTTTAGTTAGTTAGTTAGTTAGTTAGTTAGTTAGTTAGTTAGTTAGTTAGTTAGAGTAGTTAGTTAGTTAGTTAGTTAGTTAGTTAGTTAGTTAGTTAGTTAGTTAGTTAGTTAGTTAGTTAGTTAGTTAGTTAGTTAGTTAGTTAGTTAGTTAGTTAGTTAGTTAGTTAGTTAGTTCGTTAGTTAGTTAGTTAGTTAGTTAGTTAGTTAGTTAGTTAGTTAGTTAGTTAGTTAGTTAGTAGTTAGTTAGTTAGTTAGTTAGTTAGTTAGTTAGGTTAGTTAGTTAGTAGTTAGTTAGTTAGTTAGTTAGTTAGTTAGTTAGTTAGTTAGTTAGTTAGTTAGTTAGTTAGTTAGTTAGTTAGTTAGTAGTTAGTTAGTAGTTAGTAGTTCGTTAGTTAGTTAGTTAGTTAGTTAGTTAGTTAGTTAGTTAGTTAGTTAGTTAGTTAGTTAGTTAGTTAGTTAGTTAGTTAGTTAGTTAGTTAGTTAGTTAGTTAGTTAGTTAGTAGTTAGTTAGTTAGTTAGTTAGTTAGTTAGTTAGTTAGTAGTTAGTTAGTTAGTTAGTTGTTAGTTAGTTAGTTAGTTAGTTAGTTAGTTAGTTAGTTAGTTAGTTAGTTAGTTCGTTAGTTAGTTAGTTATTAGTTAGTTAGTTAGTTAGTAGTTAGTTAGTTAGTTAGTTAGTTAGTTAGTTAGTTAGTTAGTTAGTAGTTAGTTAGTTAGTAGTTAGTTAGTTAGTATAGTTAGTAGTTAGTAGTTAGTTAGTTAGTTATTAGTTAGTAGTAGTTAGTTAGTTAGTTAGTTAGTAGTTAGTAGTTAGTTAGTTAGTATTAGTAGTTGTTAGTTAGTTAGTTAGTTAGTTAGTTAGTTAGTTAGTTAGTTAGTTAGTTAGGTTAGTTAGTTAGTTAGTTAGTTAGTTAGTTAGTAGTTAGTTAGTTAGTTAGTTAGTTAGTTAGTTAGTTAGTTAGTTAGTTAGTTAGTTAGTTAGTTAGTTAGTTAGTTAGTTAGTTAGTTAGTTAGTTAGTTAGTTAGTTAGTTAGTTAGTTAGTTAGTTAGTTAGTTAGTTAGTTAGTTAGTTAGTTAGTTAGTTAGTTAGTTAGTTAGTTAGTTAGTTAGGTTAGTTAGTTAGTTAGTTAGTTAGTTAGTTAGTTAGTTAGTAGTTAGTTAGTTAGTTAGTTAGTTAGTTAGTTAGTTAGTTAGTTAGTTAGTTAGTTAGTTAGTTAGTTAGTTAGTTAGTTAGTTAGTAGTTAGTTAGTAGTTAGTTAGTTAGTTAGTTAGTTAGTTAGTTAGTTAGTTAGTTAGTTAGTTAGTTAGTTAGTTAGTTAGTTAGTTAGTTAGTTAGTTAGTTAGTTAGTTAGTTAGTTAGTTAGTTAGTTAGTTAGTTAGTTAGTTAGTTAGTTAGTTAGTTAGTAGTTAGTTAGTTAGTTAGTTAGTTAGTTAGTTAGTTAGTTAGTTAGTTAGTTAGTTAGTTAGTTAGTTAGTTAGTTAGTTAGTAGTTAGTTAGTTAGTTAGTTAGTTAGTTAGTTAGTTAGTTAGTTAGTTAGTTAGTTAGTTAGTTAGTTAGTTAGTTAGTAGTAGTTAGTTAGTTAGTTAGTTAGTTAGTTAGTTAGTTAGTTAGTTAGTTAGTTAGTTAGTTAGTTAGTTAGTTAGTTAGTTAGTTAGTTAGTTAGTTAGTTAGTTAGTTAGTTAGGTTAGTTAGTTAGTAAGTTAGTTGTTTGTTTCTTTGTTTATTTGATTAAAGGTGGATGTGTATATGTACATCAGATCCGAAGAAATACACCTAGGCCTCCACACACATAGGCGCTCCTTAACCAGTCCCTCAGGTGGGAATTGAACCCACCGCCTTCGGTATACCCGACTAGATATATATAATAGTGTATCATCTAACTTTCTATTTGTAATAACTTACTTAAGTAAATGACATCCCCTCTTTAAAACTAAGTTTTTTGCTGGGTAGTTAGCTACCTTCATGTTTCTAATTCTACGTGCACAGATAATGTTTTTACTTACACTTTTTTCAATTGCGACTGTTTTTTCCCTATTTCTCTTCACCCTGACTTGTTGTAGAAGTCCGTGAAATATACACGATTTAAACCATTGGGTGTTACCGCAGAAAATGGTAAAAAAAATGCTTAACCATGTGTGTGTTACAATACTGTCAATAGTTATAAACAAAAAAGCTGAAATAAAAAACAACTGTTTACACTGCTCTCGAATGAAATCCTCCTTTAAAGAAAAATGTTGTAGAATTGAAGATATTATTGTATAAAATCAATTTTTCTGGAATATTAAAATTTTTGTCTCAAAATTATATTTAGATGATTGCATCATATTTATAATACTTAAAGTTGTAAACCTGTAAAATTGTAGTTCCATGTGAAAGTTACATACACTAAAAGTTTAAAAATTGAAAAAAATCAAAAATAATAAACATCAGAGTTTGAATGAACATTACGAATACTTTCTACATGTTGGTAGAATGTTAGAACCACTTCTTGATTCATCATCGCGCATTAAAATTCAGAGAAGCAGAAGAAGTTTTAAAAACTCACATACGGAAATACAAATTTAACTTTTTTTATATATTGTAGTTAAGCGTAAGAACGTCTGTAAGTTTTTGTAATTTTAGCAATTTTTTGTTTTAAAACATTTTTTAATAAACAAGGATATTTCAACAAAGTGCTTTACTTTTCCATAGCATCCATTATAACATAAGCAGATTTATCGATATTATTAATTCAACCACTTAAAAAATGTAAATCTTTAATCGATTTAAGTTTTTTAGCGTAATTCCGTCCTTTCTGCTACCAGCCAATTCTTTCCATTACAATGGGTGCGTAATAGTAAATTTGCGCTTTTTTTCTGGTCGCTATTGTAATGTTAAATTTAAATAGAAAAAAATATACCATTTTTTTTTAGCCAAAGGCATCAACATATAAATTTTATTTCCATTTTTTTCTCTACTAGTTATATAAAAATAGGAAAGCAAAAAAAGAAGAGAAATTGAAGTGAAACACTTTGACGATTCACATTTAAGCTGCTTTATGTTGTTTGTCAATTTTCGAATGACGATGATTGAGAAATGAATTCTTTACTGACTGTCACATTCACATATTTGTTTACATGCGTACACGTATATGCACACACACACTCCTGTAAATGTTTAGGAAAGATTCTGGGAAAAAATATTTCTATTTTTTATTGCAAATTTTAAAAAAGTTGTTTATCCTTTTTCCCGTTTTTTTATATCTGTATTTGTTGATTTTATTTGGTTTTGTATTGAGTATTTGTTATGGTATTAGTTTGTGTTCTGTTTAGCTGACAGGGATGGGAATGTTGTTTTTTTTGTCAATTCTTGAATTTTCATCTAGTTATAAAATGTAGCTTATTAAAGAGTATAAAACCCAGTAGGTTTACCGTGCCATTTTTAAACTTTTAACTTTTCAATAGTAATGTTAAATAAAACTTTCCATCCCTGAGTTGTATTGTAGACACTTCATTTGTTTATATTAGTATTGAATCTTTGAGTTTGGAGATACATATATTGGAGGAAAAAAATAGTAAATAGTTTAGCAACCAAACGGTTTATTACTTTAAACTATTTCCCTACAGTTCTTAAGGTTTACACATTAATTCGCTAATCAAGGATAATGTAGCAGATTGTTATATTGCAAATTATGTAATCCGAATTTAATTTCATATTGGTGGGTACACTTTAGCAATCCCATGGCGTGTTTACTTGACCTTTAGTATGATTATTATTTTAAATATTTTATAAATTCTTTTATGATGATTTAGTTTTGTGTACTGCAGGGTATTTCTAAAAGTTTATTGTATTTTTGTAAATATTTGAGCAAATGTGATAAAGTGTATATACGATTTTATTATTGCTTGTTGGTGTTTTTTATTTTGAGTGGCTGTACTAATTCTAAGAGTACAAAAAGGATAAAAAATAAAATTTATCACTACACTGAAAAAAAAATATATATATATAATAAAACTCACTGCCTATTTATTTCAAGATATTGAAAAAAAAAAATTAAGAATAATTTCATTTAAACAAGTTTAATATGGATCTTTTAAGTTTCTCATTTGCACTTCATTCTTATGTATGTAGACTTACAGGTGTCGTTGTTAATATTCTTTGAAGTAGAGTACCTCGGTTATGCATTACTTTATAGAATTGATGGAGAGATGATCCGCATTTCAAAAGTATTTTTGAAGTGTATTAGTAGTGCAATAAAAAAATATTTTGCAATTTTTAAGTTTATTTGTACAGGCTGAATTTTTTGCTACCCAATTTCTCAATAACAATGCGTGAAAATTAAGTGAATATAAGATGGACAGAGGCAAAATATTGAATAGAGTGAGAAATATTTTCAATTGAGTTTTGTGTTTTTAACACTTTTAAAAAATCCATATAGAAGGTTCAAAAAATACGAAGTATTTTGTTTTTATTTTTTAAAGGATTTTTTTAAAATTTCTCATTATACCCTTCGGAAGAACGATATATATAAGTTCGTCATTCCATTTGTAATTTCTACCATACCCTATAAAGTATATATATTCTGGATCCTTATAGATAACGGAGTCAATTAAGTCATGTCCGTCTGTCTTTCTGTCTGTCTGTCTGTCTTTCTGTCTGTCTGTCTGTCTGTCTGTCTGTCTGTCTGTCTTTCTGTCTTTCTGTCTGTCCGTCTGTGTGTCTGTTAAAATCAATTTTCTGAAGACACCAGATATCTTCGGTATCCAAATTTTCTATAATTCTATCAGACAAGTTTTCAAGAAGTATCTTATTTAAAATTATAAAAATTCTTCGGAAAATAACGGAGATATAAGCAAAAATACGATACAACCTCTGAAAATTTCATTAAAAAATGAGAATATTAGTGCATGCTTTTTAGTTTTATTATTGCTAATGAATTGTAGAGTTGGAAAATATAAAATAAATTGAAATTTTAGAAAATTAAACTTATTAAAGATTCGGATATTAAAGATTCGGCAAAGGCGAATACTGAACTCTTACTTGTTTTTTTTTTAGAAAATTTTCGAAAACGTCTTTTTCTTATAGAGAAATTTCGAAGGCCTTTCAATTTCAAACAAGTAAGAGTGTTATATTGGGCTGTGCCGAATCTCATATACCCACCATCAAGCCGTATGCTGTAAAAGGAATGCTGCCCTATAAATATCAGGGCGATATTTGGAATATGGCTTAAGTCAATTATGGACGTAGTTCTTTTGAACTTCCAAATATTAATTTTTAACAACAAAATATTTTTGTTCAATAGTTAAACCGCGAGCGTATAAGTAATTTCCTGAAGGGCACCTTATATGCGTCAATTATGAACCGATACTCATAAAATTTTGTACATAGATTTAGTTTTGTATAGAATTTGTTTATGTGAAATTTCATCGCTATACTAATTTTTTTAAATAAGGAAAACTCGTATTTTAATCAGCAAAACCCTTTTTCTGAAGGGAACCATTTATAGAGGTTAGGGTCAGTTATAGAATATTAAATTCGGAATGAAGAATTATGTTCCTAAGTATAAACTTTTTTTGCTATACTTGTAATTTTCTGAATCCTCTTCATCAAATTTTCAGAAAAGGACCTCATATGAGGAGTAGGGTCAATTATTGATCGATCCTTAGAACACTTTGTTGTCCGAGTTTGGTTTATATGCCAGTAATTAGCATTTAAGGAATTTTCTAGAGGGGAGGCTTATATGGGGCGATAGGGTGAGTTACTGACACACTCCGCATAAAATACGGTTAGAAGATTTACTTTCCTATAAAAGTTTCTTATGTCGAATTTCATAACTGTACACTTATTTTTAAGCCAGCAATGGTCGTTAAAGTAATTTTCTGAAGGGGACCTTATATGGGGCGCAGGGTCAATTATGCACCGATCCTCACTAAATTTAGTGAAAGATTTTTGCTCGTATAAATTTATGTGTGTCGGATTTCATTGCTTTACTCGAATTTTTAAGCCAGTAACGTGCGTTGAAGTTATTTCCTGAAGGGGACCTTATATGGGGGGTGCGGTCAATTATTAAGTGATCCTCCTAAAATTTTGAAGAACGACTTTCCGTCACACAGAACTCGCATTTTTAAGCCAGTAATGAGCGTTAATGTCATTTTCTAAAGGGGACCTTATATGGAGGGTAGGGTCATTTATGGCCCGATTCTCAAAAAAGTCAGTAAGGAGGTGTTGGCTCGTAAGAAACTTAATTATGTCAAATTTCATCACTATACTTTTATTTTGATGCTAGTAATGGTCGTAAAAGTAATTTTGTGAAGGGGACCTTATATGAGGGGTAGGCTCAATTATGGACCGATCCTCACAAAATTTGGTAGAGAGATTTTGGCTCATATGAAACTTATTTATGTCCAATTTAATCGCTATACTCGTACTTTTAAAGCTGATTTCGATGGTCCACTTGTATAGGGGCTATATGAAAACGTGGACCGATATTGCCCCATTTTCAATACGAAACAAACCTTATCTATAAGAAATATTTGTGTAAAACTTAAACACTCTAGCTCTTTCCGTTCGGACTCTATCGTGTTGTCAACAGACAGACAGACGGACGGACATGGCTAGATCGTTTTAGAATTTAATAAGGACCCATACATTTGTGACCAATATTTCGATGTGTTATAAACGGAATAACAAAAACAATATATCCCCTATCTTTTTTGATGGTGGGTATAAAAATACAAAAATGGAATTATTCGAAATTTTCTCTTTTTATAGAAATATTTTAACATTTATAACAATATTAATTTACAAATATTTAAAGCATTTGTATATTATATATTGTACAGCC
Organism: Lucilia sericata; assembly: GCF_015586225.1. NCBI lineage: Eukaryota > Metazoa > Arthropoda > Insecta > Diptera > Calliphoridae > Lucilia > Lucilia sericata. The sequence goes on along the minus strand of NW_023995188.1, from coordinate 28,879 downwards.
TTTTTAAGAATCTATTAATCGCTGGTAAAAAAAATTATTCTTCTTTTAGTTAGTACATTAAAGTATTTCATGGGACACCCTACTATATATATTTTTAAATCGATTTTTTCAATTTATGGAAAATTCCATATAATTGTCTTTTCGATTGTCTTTTCGAAAAATGTCTCTCTCTTTTTAGAGAAATTTTTGGAAATTTTCATTTTATAGCTCAAATCGACAGAGAGTAAAAATTTAGCTCCTTTACTTGTCATGTTAGTAATAATAATACCCAAATACTAAAATAATTTTCATGAAACCTTGAAAGATTTCAAATTAAATTTTAATATTTGTCAGAAATATGTATGAATGTAATTACGGTAAAAGCTTCTCTTCTATAAATAAAAATCATCAATTTTATAAAGTGTTAACTTTTGATATTACTACATACACCCTTTTCCGTAGTGATAAGGGAATTGTAGATTTGAAATTATATTTGTAACAAATTTCGGAATTTTCGAAAAAGTCAATTTTTCCAAAGAAAGAAAGATATATATATATATATTTCTTAATCTAACACAACACAATTACAAATTATATTCTGGATTAATTTAACAGCTGACGAAGACAATACATTGTAGTGGTGGGTATCGAAACCACCAACCCCTAGTTGATGAACTCTTACAATATCAACTAGCTTAACTTAGCACCTCGAAGAAATGTTTTATTCCTTTCAAATATTATTAAATTTGTATATTTGAAATTTATTTATTTTACTCACTATTCGAAAATCGATTAATATCTTTAATCTCCAAGTAGAGTGCAAAAAGAAACGACAATTTAAGTAAGTGCTAGCGTTATTGTTAACACCATGTTTATGCTTAACAGCCGTATTTATTTAATTTTGTTTTCTTTTCCCAACCACCTCATTCCCAAAGTAAACTGATTCAACCACCATATTTCTTCTTGAACATCTTAGAAATGGTTTGATTTCTTTGCAGCTTCATCTGTAATACCATCAGCATTAACTTTAAAGCAATTGTTTCTTGTATTTGTATTCGTATTCGTTTTTATATGAGGGCCTTGTGGTTCTAGTCGTACTTCATTTTCATCATCTTTTTGGTTTTATTCTTAAACCGCCATCAATATAAAATGAAAATTTGCATTCAAGTCGTTTATTGGAAATGTATAAAAAACGATTAAGTGGTATCAGCAGCTGCGTTTCTCTTTTATATATTTTCAAACAGTTTACTTGATTGAAGTGTATCTGTAACTGTTAGTCTGAAGTGTATAAATAAATCGTTATAATATTCCACAGGCAAAACGAATTTGTTAAAATTTGTCAGGGTAAATGGGAAATTAAGCACTATGGAGTGAAAGAGAAGTAAAGTGTATAAGAGGAAGAAAATAGGATATTTATGTGATTGATTACATACAAAATTATTTTCTATTTTACATCAATTTTATTGACCCATTCAATTCGTTTATTGTTTTTTGTTTTGTTCTCTAGCTACATACATATTTCTGCCTTTTACTATATAGGAATCTGTTTTGGTTTCTGTTTTTTTTTAGCTTTAGCTAACGAAGACCCAGTTGTTTAATAATGTAATTGCGGTTAAAATTTACTTTTAACGGCTTTTAACTGGTTTAACTTTAGTAGCAGTAAAATGAAACACTCTCACACAAATAAGTAAAAGAAAACGGAAACGGCTGTAATTTTATGTTTTAAGAAATAAATATATTCAATATGTTTTAAAATTCTTTGGATAGAAAATAAAATTATAGAGATTTTCACGCATTTTGTTTTTATTAATTTAAGAGGATTAAATCGATTTAACAAAATTTTACTTTATAGCAAAAAGAATAAGAAGATAATGTGTGTAGATTTTGGGGGATTATTAGATTGGATAGAGAAAATATTTTAAATTAAATTATTTATAGATAAATTCGGTCAAAGAAAATTATGAAAAAAATTATTTTTATTTTATAGGAAATTTTTCCTTTTATAGGAAATTTCGCTTTTTTCATTTTTGAAAATAAATAAGTTCACTTTTAAGAAAATAAGTATTCTGAAATATCCTCATTCTTATTTCCATAAATTTTGGAATTTTTCTATAGAAAATATTTTCAGAAAATGTCTCATTATTCTTAATCTCAGCAAGACGGTACTATTCTCAACAAAGACCAAGATTCCAAGCTTCAACTTGCCACGGTTAAAGAACTGCAAAATACGCTTACCGAACAATGCTAAATGTCTAGGAATTATTATAAACTCCATATTATCATGGAAACTCAACATCCAGCACAGAGTCAAGAAGGCAACGGTTGCCTATTATACCCGTCCTAAGATGTTTGGAATGAAATGGGGACTTAGTCCCAACATAGTTAAATGTATAGTACGTCCTATTCTTATATATGGATCTCTTGTGTGGTGGACTTCAACTAAGAAGAAATTTGTTGAAGATCAGCTATACAAAGTTCGGAGATCTGCATGCATTGGGATAACAAATGCTCTAAGAACTAGTCCTTCAGAAGCTCTATCCTACCTATAGATCTGCATATTATGGCCCTATCTGCCTGCAGCGCAGCAAGGCTTAACTCATCCGGAAGTTGGAAATCAAGAACATATGGACACGCTAAGATTTTAAGCCAATTACCTTCAATCTTGAACCAACCATCCGATTATATTACCCCGCATAAGGATTTTAAAAGTCAGAGTTTCTTCCAGGAGCGAGTGGTTTAGAGGTAACCTACCGAGCGAATATATCACCAGAATCCTTAAAGATGGTTCTAAAATGAACTGTGGTGTTGCTTCTGATGTCTTCTGTGAAGAAGCTGGTATAAGTATATCTCACCATCTTCCCAACAACTGTAGTTTCTTTCATGTTGAATATTCGCGATAATGTCAGCTTGTAGGGTACTAAATGACCTCAATATTCGAGGAAACTTAGGAATTTTTGTCGATAGTCCAGCGGCACTTGCCTCACTAAATTCTTATACTACCACTTCCCTATTAGTTAGACAATGCAAGAATGATCTGTCAAGGCTGGGTCGGCTATCTGACATTACCCTTGTTTGGGTCCCTGAACAGGCAGCTGAACTTGCTAGAACGGGATCTGCTCTTGATATCTCCAACGCCGTTCCAGTAGCAACCCCGTTAGGTTTTATCAAGAGTAGTATCCTCAGATTCTATCTTCTGAAAATAGGTGGTATAAAGTAGACACAAGTAAAGCGGCCAAGATATTGTGGCCCTCCTTCAATAAGAAACGCACAAGACTCCTTATAAACCGTAGTAGACAGGATATATCGAGATTGATAGCAGTAATAACAGGACACTGGGTGCTAGCCAGACATGTAAGTCGGCTTGGGCTAACCTTCAATGAACACTGTCGTAGTTGCAAAGACAGGGAAAAGGAAGAAACAGTCTTCCATCTTCTCTGCCTTCTCTTTATCGTTAAAAGAAACCGTTTTCTTGGCTTCATATCTAACATTGATGAGATATCCGGATCTAAGCTTAATGATATTCTGAGATTTCTTACTGCTAGTAGCTGGATCTAATGCTATACAATACTACATCTGACGAGTGGAATGGTCCGGTCAAAATGGAGTCTCTTCGACACTACTTGACTGTTCACGTGCAGTGAACTACCACGTTAACCAATCAACCAACTAATTCAGTTTTTTTTAATTTTTCGAAAAATATCAGTTTGATCTTTTTATAAAAAAAAATCTTTTTTCTATTAAAAAATTTTCCGAAAATTTCTTTTTTCTCTAGAAAATTTTCGGAATCTCAGTATTTCGTATACAATCTTTTCGAAAAAGATCGGTTTTTCTCCCTTTTTATTAGAAAATGTTCGAAAAATTTCTCTTTTTAATTAAAAAATTAAAAAAGTTGTGTATTTATTTTTGTGGAAATTTCTTAAACAAATTCTTTGTAATTTTTAAAAATTTTATTTTTATGAGTTTTGTTATACATATTTATTAGAAAATGTTCGATAAATGTATCTTTTTGAATGAATATTTAAATGAATGAATAACATACATACAAATTTATTACTTTTTAATTTTCGTTATTAATTTTATTAATATATATATAAAAAAACAAATAAAACATTTGATTTTCCTTTATTAAATAAATCTAGCAAGTTCATTACAACACAACAGGCCAATAATAGCTTTAACAAATGTTAAACATTCTATTTTCCTATTAAATCTTAAACATGTTGTACGGTATTTATTTCACCATTAAATCCCCAGAAATCTTTTATTTTGCTATAACAAGAGTAAAAAAAGATTTTTCATTTTCCCTCCATTTTTTGTGCTACTTGTTTTTGCAAACCTTTTCCACTTGAAAAAATTCTTTATAATCTTTTAGGATTTTTTAAATAGAAACGTAAAACGTGTGTTTTCTTTAAAACTAGCAACAAATAAAGGAAACTTTTACAAAAAAGTACATAGGTTCATTCATCCTAATCCTTTTGCAGTAAATTTAAGTTTTTAAAAGAAGGATGACAAACGGAAGAAATTAATTTCTTGTTCAATCATCATTAAACTTTATTACACACGATTACATGTTAAATGAATATAAGGAAGAGCAGGATACAAAAAATATATATATGAATGAGCAGCTGAATAGTAGCAGACGACGAACAATTTATAGCGACAGTTAACATGACAACAGCAACAACTATCATCATTTTTTCCAGCAACTATTCATATAAATCCTTTATCTTGGCCCATCTATCCACCCTGTGATACAATGTCAACATTTTGCCACCTTTTTGTGTCAGTTACAGAGTTTTTTTAGACCTTTTAAACTGATTTTAATTCATTCATGGCGCGCAAGGCGTGAATAACAACACGTTTCATGTATGAAAATTAATTATTAAAACACAACAACACCATATGTTCGTCTGTCCGTCTGTATTTTAGTGTGTATATCTATGTGAGTTTCTATCTATGCGTGGATATATTTACATATGTATGTGTATTTTTAATTCGCCGTTATGTGTCTTTCAATGTCGTTAAAATTTTCCACTGAATCTTCGTGAAGTGTAAGTAGTTATCACATTAGCATTAAATGTCACACACCCTTACATACATTCTCTCTTGTACGCACACTTACAAATTTCTTACACTTACATTTTCACTCCCATGTAAGTAAGTACTTTTTTTATTCCATTTTTCGATATTTTCTAGATACATATTATAATTTATAAGATATTTAATGTCAATGCATGTATGCGAGTGTGTGAGAAGAAGACATTACTTTTGCTATTATGAATGTATGCATGTTATCAAATAAGCTCTCATCCTATTATCCTTGCATATTGATATTTATATTCATGAAGGTGTGTGGTATGATCAAACCTCCTAGAAAATGTAAAGCAAAAAATTAAAAAAAACGTGCTCTCTGCCATAGACAAAAAATAAACACAATCATCCAATTACCAACTGTTGCACAGTGTTGCACAAAAGCTGGGTAAGAATTTTCGATATCATTAACAAATCTAAAATTTAAAAATTGCTATAGAGAATTTTCTAAGAATTTACCTTTTATAGAAAATGTTTGAAAAGTTTTCTGTTTGGAGAGGATTTCGGTAAAATTTTATATTTATAGAGAAACTTAGTAAAACTTTATTTTTGTAGATAATTTTAGAAAAATTCTCTTTGTTAAGGAATTTCGAAAAATTCTTTTGTTTAGAGAATTTCGTTTTTTTTTTTTGAGAATATCGAAAAATTCTCTTTTTTTAGAGAATTACGATTTTTTTTAGAATATTTCGAAAAATTCTCTTTTTAGAAAATTTCGAAAAATTCCCTTTTTTAGAGAATTTCGAAAAATTCCCTTTGTTAGAGAATTTCGAAAAATTCCCTTTTTTAGAGAATTTTGAAATTGTATTTTTATAGAAAATTTTCAAAAAATTCTCTTTTTTTTAGAGAATTTCGAAAAATTCTTTTTTATTAAGAGAATTTCAAAAATACTTTTTTTTAAGAAAATTTCGTAAAATACTTTTTTTTAAGGGAATTTCGTTATTTTTTTGAGAATAACGAAAAATTCTCTTTTTAGAAAATTTCGATTTTTTTTAGAGAATTTCGAAAAATTCTCTTTTTAGAGAATTTCGAAAAATTCTCTTTTTAGAGAATTTCGAAAATTCTTTTTTTTTAGGAAATTTCAAAAAATTTTCTTTTTTAGAGAATTTTGAAAAATATATTTTTTTTAGAGAATTTCAAATAACTCTCATTTTTACAGAATGTAGAAAAATTCTCTATTTTAGAGAATTTCAAAAAACTCTCTTTTTAGAGAATTTCGAAAAATTCTCTTTTTATAAAGTTTTCGAAGAATTCTCTTTCTATACATAGTTTTCGAAAAAATCTCTTTTGCAATTTTTTTTTTTTACAAAATTTCAAACAATTGTTTTTTAGAGAATTTTTAAAAAATTCTCATGTTTATAGGGAATTTTTGAAAAGATCTCCTTTTATTGAGAATTTTTAAGAATTCTCTTTTTATAAAGAGCTTTCGAAACATTATTGTTTTATAAAAGATTTTACAAAAATGGTTTTTTTATAGAGAATTTTCGAAAATAAACATTTATGAAAAAATTTCTTTTTAAAGAAAATCATAAAAAATATCTCTTTTCGTTAGAAAACTGTCTCTTTAGTAGAAAATTTCCTTTTTAAAGAAAATTCTTGAGAAATACTCTTTTTTATAGAAAATTTTAAACAAATTTTAGAAGAATTCTCCTTTTACAAAGTTGTTTTGAAAAGTTCTCTTTTTATAGAGAATTTTCCAAAATTATATTTTTAAAGAAAATTTAAATTTTTCTCTTTTAATTTAAAATTTTCGAAGAATTCCCTCTCTTAAGAGAATTTTCGAAAAATGCTTTTGTATATAGAATTTTCCAGAAATGCTCTATTTTTATAGAGAATCTTCAAAAAATCTATATAAAAATAGAGCATTTTTAAAGAAATCTGTTTTTATAAAGAATTGTCGAAAAATTCTAATTTTCTAGAGAATTTCTGAAAAATGCTCTTTTTATAGGAAAATTTTGAAAAATTCGGTTTTTTTAGGGAATTTTTTATATTTTTTATATTTTATATTTATTTTTATATTTTATATTTATATTTTTATCGAAAATTTTCAAAAAAAAATTCTCTTTTAGTAAAAATTTTGGATAATTTCAAATTTTTAAAGAAAATCGTCAAAAATTCTCTCTCCATTAAAAAATTCCCTTTTTGTTTCCAAAAGGATCTCTTTTCATTTAGAATTTTACACCAAAAATGTTGTAAAAGTTCATTAGGCCCACTGTGACATTATTGAAAAATCCTTATACCAACCGCCGTACATATTTGTAGTTTAATAGTAGCACATAATTTTATATTACTTTTGTCTGATATCAAAAGCAACTTAACATATGCTTCGTTAAACTTTTCGACGCGTTTTGCCGGCAATATTGCGAGACAGAGAGCAAGGAAAAGCGTACAGAAATGAAAATAGATTTTAAAACACGTGAAAATTTACACAGCTAAACATGTTCCATACATAACAGAAACAGATATAAAAAATAAAATAAAAAGAGAACAACTCGTAAACCAAACAGCAGGAGGTACAGTTTAATGGAATATAAAGGAAATATTGAAAAAAATAATGTGGGTCAGATTACTTCCACTAAATGAATAAATAATTAATAAAACGTACAATTATAATGAAAAACAAACAAAACAAAATTTTAAATAAAATAATAAAATATGTGTGATTTAAATTAAGTATAATGAGTAATTTAAAGTGCAAATGAAATGTGGCCAATACTTGAAATCAATAAACTATTGCAAACAAATTCTTTGAGTGAAAACTGTAAATACTACTACGAAGTGACTAAAAAAGTTAAAAGAAAATGGCCAGCAGCAAACAAGTACGCTCAACAACCCCACCACTACCAACAGCACCACCCAAACCGCCCCGCCAACATATGCTATCAGCCGCCACAACTACGATGACAGAAACTTTTCCTGCTGCAGAAAATGAGACGATGATGATAACCACGACAAAGACACTGAAGAAGAAAAAACAATTACAATTTCATAGTCCTTTAGTTTGTACTAAAGTGAAGCAAACTCCTGTGACATTAACCTTTGACAACAACGTTGAAAAACAATCAATATTGCATGATGAGGACGATGGTAATGATGACTCAATGCAGCAAAAGACTCACAAGCAGGCACGGTTACAGCAACCGGAGCTTTATAAAAGCCATTATGTTGACAGTGTCAACAAAACGGAAGTAAAATCTTTATCATCATCTGCTATATGCAATGGTCACAAGTCTACAACGGAAGAAATTCCATCAAATAATTTGATATTAGGAAAAAGTGTCAAATCACTAAAACCCACCTCATCCTCTGCCCCTGCCAACTTCTCATATAAACTTGTAAGAAACGATGTCACAGCAGCATCTACATTAAAAACAACTAAAGCAACAGCAACATCACCATCGTTGCCTTGTTCCACAACTGCCAAGTCATGCATGACTACAACATTGGTAACAACAACAACAACAGATTCACTAACATTTGCAGTAAACAAGACGAGAAGTATGGAAAATCGTCTAGCCCATGGCTGTACAAGTTTAATGTATGCATGTCAACATGGTGACATTGCAGTGGTTTTAGAACAAATGCGTTCGAAGGTAAGAAATACTAAAAAGAAAAAGAAAATCCTAAACCTATAAAATCCTTTTTCCATATGCACAACTACAAGTAAGTAAGCAGACAGGCAGTTAGAAATATGCATAAATATTTACACCAGCTGCACTTATTGCCCATAAATTCCACTCTAGAAATAACAAATATTTGTATTCCTTCCTTTATCTATAAGATTGATATTTTAAGTATTTTATTATTTCTCTTGTTCTTGTCTCTGCTGTAGTGGTACATATTTGAAATTGATATTTCCTTTTTTTCGGAACATAGCAACAAACTCTTTTTTTTAGTAAAGTTCACTTTTTGCATCATTACATTTTTGTTTGGCAAAATCATTCATTCGTAGCCCAGACTGTCTGTCTATTCGTTTGTCTAAATCAATTCACTTAAAGCTCGCAAAAGAAGGATACTTTATTCTATCTATTGCAGTAGAAAAGTGCACAAACGGAAGTTGTTTGACTTCCGGTTTTGTAGATGTTTTCTGTCTGACCACACAGTTGTGAATTACAGTAGTGGGATTTTGTTTTTGCTTTATTTTCTTTTTAGTCTTAGCTTGGCTGAATTTAAAAAGAAAATTTTATTAAAAAGAAATGTAGTAAATTATTAAGCATACCCTATAGGATGTTAAATGTTTTACTACGTTTAACTGGAATTTTTTTTCAGATTTTTATTTTAGAAAAACGCAAACATTTTAAATTGATTGCAATAAATTTATTATTATTTATTTGAAGAAACCAACAAATTTATTCATATTTAGAGCCAGTTTTAAACTTAAAGCCAGTGTTTTTATTAATTAATAATATTAGGTTGTTGTTTTTCGTATCGTATTTTATTTAAAAGTCATTAAAGTCGGTTTAAACTTGGACATACATATACAAATTTTCATTTAAAGACATAATGTGTTATTCATAACAACTTATCAAAGATTTATAGAATAAATTTTCTATGAAAATTTGTCTTATAAACCATTGATAAATTGTTTATATTTTATATTTTCTTTAGAAATAAATTTCATAACCAGACCAGGCTGCTAAAAAAATGCAGCCTAAGGATTCTGAAAAGTATGCTAACGGGGCATTTCTCAGTTAGGGCCTTTGTCAGTAATTGGGACAGTAATATACCGGACTATTGCAGGTTATGCGAAGATGAGGAGGAATTAGAATCGAGTACATAATATGCCACTGTCCTAGGATACAAAATCTTACCTGGAATGGCTAGGAAATAGGTTCCACGACGAACTGGGGGAAATTTGGGGTCTTAACCCTTGCAGTCTACTAGGAATTAGTAATTTCATCAAGGGTATTAACTTGATAAATCTATCCTTCTCTGCCAATTTGCTTCTTTCTTTCTTGTTTTTTAATAGTATTTTTGTTTCTCTTTGGATTTTTAACCTTACTGATTAGCCTATGAACTAGTATACTAACTACTCAATTGACTTCTATATTATCTAGCCTATGGGCTAGACTTTTGACAAGTCTGTTGATCATTTTTGAAATGATCAGCGATAATTTTTCAATATTTATCTTTCGAAGATTTGAGCATCGAAGTGTCATTTTTGCTTTTCTCAGGCTCATATCCTTCAAACCGTTCGGACTTTAGATTTACTCTTTGAGACAAAGTTGATGTAGTTCTTTTCATAAAGGAGCACATAAAATCATAAAAAACAAGATCAAAATCGCCAAAAAAAAATTAAAATTAGATTTTTTACATGTTTAAAAAATATTTCTTGTGCTTCTTTAGACTAAGCGTATACTTAAAGTTTGTAATATCAATAAATCATTAACACGTATACGTACAGGTGTCGTTAATAAAAGCATTTCATAATGTAAAACTTTGCGCTATAAATTAAACAAGTAAGAAATTATCGTCGGGCGAGGCCGACCATATAATATCCTACACTTGTTACAAAAATAAAATGTGATTTAGTTTTCATAATAAAGCATTTAAGTTAAATTGTACCTTGCATCAGATATACCTAAGCCATTTATTGTTGAATAAAATTGTGGATATTTAAGTCGAATTTTGAAGGGGGCTTTGTATAGGGGCCATGGTCAAATGAGACACTATAATTATAAAATTCACGAGAGTCATCAAGGCTAGTATAGAACTTGGTTTTGCAGCTTTTTGTCGAGATACGAGTATATTAAACATAATTATGAACTTAAAAGCCCTATTCGTCGGATTCAGTTGTATGGGGTCTAAGTGAAATAATGGACCGATGTCAACTATTTTCAATAGGCTTTGTTTCTGGTATCATAGAAGATCATGTGCCAAATTTCATTGCGACCTGTAGTTTGATTAAAAGCTTTACAAGCCCTATTTCAGGGGTTTAGTTGTATGGGGGCTAGGTGAAATAATGGTCCGATGTTAACCATTTTCAATAGGCTTCGTCTCTGGAACAATGATCAAATTTCATTGAATTATCTTCAAAATTGCGACCTGTAGTTTGATTTCAAGGTTTACATGGACGGACGGACAGACGGATTAGCCGATTGGAATACTTTGAGGTGGGTATATGACCAATATTATTGAGCGTTTCAAACATCAGCACAAGCCCAAGATGAAATTTTTTTGATTTTATATGTTTGTTCTTTAGACAAGAGCTACAAATTTTCCTTAGAAAGTAAATCATATTTCCGAACGTTTTGCTAGATATGAGCCTGTGAAAATGATCAATTTTTTGCAAAAATAGCGATGACATAAATGTTTGGGAGTCCATTAAAAAGTGCATGACTTTGGGAAAAACTGGTAGACAAGGGTCTTTCTTTGCTCTTTTATCACATAGTGGGGTCCATATATGGTTATATTTCCAAGACTTAAAAAATTACACACAGTGTAATAAAGTCTTAAAATTAGGCTCTAAATTTTCTCATCAATAGAAGTATATTTTAAATTTTCTAAAACAGAGCGTCTATAAGCATTTAATCAAATTTAAAGCAAATACTAAAGTGTTATCATTCTTTATTTATTACTTTATTATTAATTTAAACATTTAACATGTTGATTTCTCTTTTATCATTACAGGTAAGTGATTAAAATAATCCAAAGGCAACGTGAGTCAACTTTTAATTATGTACTGATTATAAATATAGAAATTCAAGAGAAATTTGTTAGGAAAATCCACTACAGAAATTATAAAAAATAAATTTACAAATAAATACCAAATCAAAAAAACTTTAGCTGTAAATTTATATAGAAAATTATGAAATAATAATTTCTAAGAATTCCTTAAACCTTGATTTTAAACAAAAATAAATTTTAGTCTAATTATAAACTTTCGTGTTATAATTTTCCAATATACAGATAGATATTGTTTCCTACTTATCACAACTTTCTTATTCTTATTCAAATTTCCTGGAAAATTTATTTTTAAACTTTATTTTAGTCGGTTTTTGCTGAGTTTTTCGTGTAGCTTTGTAGTGGGTACGTGCTTCTTTTTTACTTAATTTTCACTGAAATAATTGTTCACACTAGCATATGTGCTGTCACAGCAATAAAAAAAAACAATATGCATTTTTTTATTCGTTTAAATAGACTTTAAAACTCACGTATTCATAGGGGAGCATGCAAGGTTTTAAAACACACATACATACATAGATAAAATTAAAAAAACAAAAGCTTCCTCATACATTTACAAATGATGGCCATTTTTTTGTGCACTATGTTTACTACTGTTATCCGACACTAGCTGCAATTGCTATCTTAGCTGATATATTATGCAAATTACAGTGATAAGGGAAAGTGTTACGAAAGAACATATATTAGTAAACAAAACCATTTATCGATCTCTTTAACCCTTAAATGTTATAGCAAACTTTTAAGGAGAATTACCTGAATAAAAAATAATTTAATTTTATTCCTCCAGGATTATTATGATATTAATCTCTAATTAAATTTTTAACACAAAATCCTTTACACTTTTTTCCCTTCACTGTTACCTATGTGTTTACGTTTCGTTGCATGTCTCTATATAAAGTATGTACTGTGTGAATCTAGTGTCAAGGTTTTGTTTGCAAAAGTTGTCGTATATGAAAATGTTTATCGTCTAACTGTTGGATTTTATATGAGTTTATGTAACCTGTATACAAATTTATGTGTATCCCGTGATCTTTGCATGTATCTTCCAGATGCGATGCACTTTCCTACTGTGTAAATATTTCAATAACACTTCAGTAAACATACTTATTTCTGGAAGCATGCAGGTTGGAAAAAAAAGAAGAAAATCTGTTTGAGAAAAACAAGGAATAAATAAAACAACACTAAATCCAACAACTACAAGGGACCAGAAAATAGAAAAAACTGTTTTCATACTTTCTCTACATAACTGATTTCTGGAATACTTGTACCTTTCTGGTGGAGTAGAAAAATATTCGTTTGTTTTGGTTCCTTGTTAAACTTTTCGTATCTGTTTGTCTGTCGTTCTTTCATTTTCAATTCATTTGTTTTTGGTATTTCATGCTTATTACCGGAGATGATTATTTTCTTGTAGTTGCTGTTTTTGTTGTTATTGCCTTATATTTATGTACTATATGATATTAGGATAGCCCAAAATTTGAGCTAAAAATTTTTCTGTGAGTATTTTACTCAATATCATCAATGTGCATTTATACATACATACGTCTGTCTTTCTGTCTGTCTGTCTGCATGTCTATAGTCTAGTCTATAGTCTAGTCTATAGTCTAGTCTAGTGGGAAGTGTGCAGGGTTGACTGGTGATGAATGAAAGGTATACAAGTGATATCATTGAATTTTCCTTCCTTGTTCAGGTATGTTCAGAATAAACTCTGTTCATACCAGATTTAGCACAGTGTGTTCCTGTAAGTAAGAACAAAGTCTCAGCTTATTTGATGGATTCGTACCGGTTACGTCTCTAAGTACTGTTGCCGACTCAACAGAGGCCAAACGTAAACGAAGTGATTTGATTTTGCTACTTGAGCAAAGTGCACATATACTGGACGGGAAATTCCATATACCTAATTGCCACCTGTATGTAAGAAGCACAATGAGGCGGTGGTGACGTAAAGCACTCGACTTCAATACCTTTCTGAAGAAGGTAAGGGCCAGATACTTATTGTTTTAAAGTTGATTTAGAACTTTTTTTTCTATCTTTTTTTTCAAATGTTCATATTTTGTGACCTAGAAGGAGTAGATCGGAATTTTTCAGTTCAACAAAGAAGTTTTAATCCATTCACTGAATAGCAGAAGAACATATCTAGGGAACATTATACAAACAAATTAAAATATTCTTCAAAAAAATGTAAACTTATACTTCCCATTACCCTGTATTTAACAATTAGGGATACCCCAAAATCAAGGTTGCTTATGTATCAAACACAAAAAAATAACAAACCTTAAACTTTATAAAAGAAAGTTTCTAAAATTTGTATTACTTGCATCAATATTTGGGAAACAAGATCAAAGGATAATAAGGTCGTCTTTAGAACTTTTTTTTTTTTTTTTGGGTGACCCTAATTTACATAAGAATTTTGTTTAGCTTGTGTACTTTTTGTGTGAAATATATGATAGAGGGGAAACAAGAAAACTATCAAGATGATTATAAATTTGTTCATACGAGCAGTATTGATTAGTGGACTAATTGAGGAGTAATAAAAAATAATACATAAAAAATATCTTCTACTATAATTAACGTAATCAGTGAGTGTTAATTAAGGAAAAAGTAAAATTCAGCTAAAATAACACATTAATTCAATGTCTGCAATTTATTACCCTCTTATACATATTTATTTTATACAATTATCAATTAAGCCACTTACCCATGTACTTAATACATGCACGGTTCAATGGCTGTTGTTAGTCATGTTTGTTTCTCTTGCTGCTGATATTTTTGTTGTAGTTCTCTATCGGATTTTTTTTTTTTTTTTTTTTTTCATTTGACACTTCTTTCTAACTTTGACAACATGTCAGGTGTGATATGAGCTCAAACATTAATACTATTTACTGTTTATTGCTTCTTTTCACACTGTATACAAAGAATTATGTATCTTATTTTTTTCTTTAAACATTTTTTCAAAAAGCATAAAAAGTTTATATATAAAAAACTTATATGTTCAAGGTAGCCAATGAATTTCAATATTGCAACTTGCAACAATTTTTTTAATACTTCTTCGATGAAAGTAAAACCAACAAAATATGGAAAGGAAAGTTAATTAAAAGTTTAAAATTACATACATACAAATGTATATGAAGAAAAGTTTTTGTAAAGATTTGCACAAAAAATATAAATTTGTTTGATTTTGAAATTTTGATATTAAACAGATACATACGTATTAATTTAAATAAAATAAAAATATTAAATACATACTTTATAAGAATTTGGTAAATTTCTGAAGTTCTAAATTTTTTTGCAAACTTTAGATAAAAATTTGTCCACTTTAATTAATTTCATTTCAATTTCATACACTCTATCAACTTTGAAATTTATGTTGACAAATTCACATTCATTTTACACTTTTATTTTTTTTCTTTCCTCTAGCCACTAATACAAAAGTTTTGAAACTTGTTAAATACCGAAAAAATACCAAAATTTTTATTGGGCAAAATCATATCTCTCGCTCTTTCAAAAGGGTTCATAGTAAAATTTCCAACAACTTTTTTATTGTTTTGTTGGTATTTTAATATCCATTTCCCATCATTAGATACAAGATTACAGAAACAAGGACATGAATAAGAGCAACAAACGAAAAGGATTTTCTATGTACATTTGTTTGTTACTTTAATTATGTCACAATTTCCGTTACAATTTAAATACCATCATCATTTTTGGAAAACAAACAAAAACGTTCTTGTTGTTGCGTTCATTTCTCTAATAAAACTTTTCAAATTTCTATTAAATGTGTTTTTTTTTCTTTACTCCACAAAAAACAAGGATTATTTTTCTAATACCATTTACTGAAGTCGTTGTTCGAGTTGTTGTTGTTTCTACTGCTGCCTCCATCTTCGCAATTAAAACGAGTAAGAATGAATTGTGTGGTGGTTGTTGTTGTGCTCGGCTGGTGCGTCCTTTTTGAATCAATGATTATTTTTCTTGTTTAAGCCATTTTTCATTTTACTGTTGCTGTTGTTTTGCATTGATTGCTTTACGCAACATTTTATTCCGGAGCTAAGTGTATCCTTTTTTATAATATAAAAAAAATATGAAATAAAAATTTAACATGAAATGTGTTGAGTGAATGACTGCTGGTTGGTTTGCTGCCATTGCTTTTAAAAAGTTTACTTATTTGACGGACAGCAATGGTATGTTGTAGAAATAACAAACTAGAGAAACCTTTAAAACTAATATAGATATAAAGATTATTAGAGTCGTTTTAGACAAGAAAGGAGAAAAATCAACGCCTTACATATTAGAAAAAATTGTATAGCCAATTGTATCAAATAAGTATTGTTGTTGTATATACATATGTATAGGTTTGAAGGTATAACAATAGAAGATTTTAACATTTTTTAAAGGTCGAAATGAGACGGCTTAAAAACACATAGACTACAAATAGTTTTTGGACAAAACAATAGACTATAGACTAGACTATAGACCAGACTATAGACCAGACTATAGACTAGACTATAGACTAGACTGTAGACTAGACTATAGACTAGACTATAGACTAGACTATAGACTAGACTATAGACTAGACTATAGACTAGACTATAGACTAGACTATAGACTAGACTATAGACTAGACTATAGACTACCATAGACTAGACTATAGACTAGACTATAGACTAGACTATAGACTAGACCATAGAATAGACTATAGACTAGACTATAGACTAGACTATAGACTAGACTATAGACTAGACTATAGACTAGACTATAGACTAGACTATAGACTAGACTATAGACTAGACTATAGACTAGACTATAGACTAGACTATAGACTAGACTATAGACTAGACTATAGACTAGACTATAGACTAGACTATAGACTAGACTATAGACTAGACTATAGACTAGACTATAGACTAGACTATAGACTAGACTATAGACTAGACTATAGACTAGAATATAGACTAGACTATAGACTAGACTATAGACTAGACTATAGACTAGACTATAGACTAGACTATAGACTAGACTATAGACTAGACTATAGACTAGACTATAGACTAGACTATAGACTAGACTATAGACTAGACTATAGACTAGACTATAGACTAGACTATAGACTAGACTATAGACTAAACTATAGACTAGACTATAGACTAGACTATAGACTAGACTATAGACTAGACTATAGACTAGACTATAGACTAGACTATAGACTAGACTATAGACTAGACTATAGACTAGACTATAGACTAGACTATAGACTAGACTATAGACTAGACTATAGACTAGACTATAGACTAGACTATAGACTAGACTATAGACTAGACTATAGACTAGACTATAGACTAGACTATAGACTAGACTATAGACTAGACTATAGACTAGACTATAGACTAGACTATAGACTAGACTATAGACTAGACTATAGACTAGACTATAGACTAGACTATAGACTAGACTATAGACTAGACTATAGACTAGACTATAGACTAGACTATAGACTAGACTATAGACTAGACTATAGACTAGACTATAGACTAGACTATAGACTAGACTATAGACTAGACTATAGACTAGACTATAGACTAGACTATAGACTAGACTATAGACTAGACTATAGACTAGACTATAGACTAGACTATAGACTAGACTATAGACTAGACTATAGACTAGACTATAGACTAGACTATAGACTAGACTATAGACTAGACTATAGACTAGACTATAGACTACTAGACTAGACTAGACTAGACTATAGACTAGACTAGAGACCTAGACTATAGACGAGACTATAGACTAGACTATAGACTAGACTATAGACTAGACTATAGACTAGACTATAGACTAGACTATAGACTAGACTATAGACTAGACTATAGACTAGACTATAGACTAGACTATAGACTAGACTATAGACTAGACTATAGACTAGACTATAGACTAGACTATAGACTAGACTATAGACTAGACTATAGACTAGACTATAGACTAGACTATAGACTAGACTATAGACTAGACTATAGACTAGACTATAGACTAGACTATAGACTAGACTATAGACTAGACTATAGACTAGACTATAGACTAGACTATAGACTAGACTATAGACTAGACTATAGACTAGACTATAGACTAGACTATAGACTAGACTATAGACTAGACTATAGACTAGACTATAGACTAGACTATAGACTAGACTATAGACTAGACTATAGACTAGACTATAGACTAGACTATAGACTAGACTAGACTATAGAGTAAAAACCTTTTTGGAGCAATATGTACATATGTATTTAAGACAAGTTAAGGTCAACCTTTTACTATAAACAAAATATTTACATCAACATCTTATCTTATAAACAATGTTTATATTAGCATTTTTTATAAATCATCGCATTCGATACATACATATATTGGAAAATATATTAAATTACCAATTACAGTTATGAAATATTTTTTAAATCAAAACATGGGCAAAACAACTGAAGGCTGTCTGGTTTACCAAAAGACTGGGTGAATGTGTGGGAGGGTATTGAGATATTTTAGGCACACTCTTAGCTTAAAGCTTAATTTACCACCATGAACCCTTCACCGTATATCTTAGTCCTTGTTAATACCAAATATTGTATATTTGCGTTGATTTCTTCAATTAAAGCAATTTTCAACACAAAAAACAGCCAACAACTTGGTTTATTTTCTGAACCTTTCCTACTGTCGCTGCTGTCAGCAAAGATGGTGCTATATTGTTATTGCTACATAGCTTTTGTTGTGTTTTTCTACTTATTTCTGCGTATTTTAGCAGTTAAATGAATTAAAACCCCAAACCATCTAAGCCAACCAAACAACCAATTTAACCAACGCCAAAAGTTTTTCAACAAAAAGGGAAAAAATACAAATATATAAAATGAGTAAAACCCCAAACAAAAAGATTTTTTGTAACTATTGTTCTGTAGATATTTTTCAACTGCTCTAATAGTCTTCAGTCAGACTACATCACTGTGTTTAGTTTAAACTAAAGGACACTGTAATATTTAAAGGCCATTTGGCAGAGCAAGAGTAAGAAATATGTTTATGAAGCAATTAAACTGCTGACATTTTTTCCTTTGAAATTTAAATGGTGAAAGTTTTCTTATTTCTTCTCTTTTGTTGTTTTGTTGTCGTCTTTCCAAATGGACGTGTCTTTTTTACCAAAAGACAAATCAAACACACACACACACAAAAAGACCTTCGAAACTAAAAGATAAAATAAATTTCAAGTTTATTAGTTCGTTTCGTAGCCAGTGGGTTGTTGTGTTATCTATTAGAGTCTAGAGCGGGGAGGCAGTGGGAAAATTTTCACATGGAATAAGTTGTTGTTTGTTGACAAAATGCTTATTTTCAAATTGTTATTTAAAGTATTTGAATCTATTTTTAAATTACAATATTTCGATTATCTATAATTTGCTTGAGCAAATCGTTTGTGTTTGTTACTGATGTTGTTTGAGAAGGAGTCTGTAGAGATTAAATGACAGCAAAAGGAAGAAGGTTTTATAAAGATATTTAAACAATTTAAAAGTAGTTTATTGGAAAAGTTTTCCGAAAAAGTGTAATTTAAAGAGAAATACATTGTGATAATTATTTTGAGTTTTTTTTTTTATTGAGTTTTGGTGAATTGTGGAATTGAAATTATAGTTGAGAGCAAACTTCTTAAAATTATTAAAAAAATGTTTGATAAATGTTTTTAAAGCAAATTTTTTATCATTTTCTTTAGAAAAATGTTTACAGCAACCTTTGTTCTGCAACATTGATATATTTTAAGAAAAATACATCAGACAAGTTTTTTGTGTAGAAAATGTTTAGTACAATGTTTTTTTATAGAAAAAAGTTTAGAGCAACATTTTCTCTAGAAAAATGTTTAAAGCAAAATTTTTCTACAAAAATGTTTCGTGCTAAATTTTTTTCAGTTTAAAAGCAAGATTTGTTCTACAGAAATATTAAGAGCAATATTTTGTCCAAATAAATGTTTAGAGCAACATTTTCTCTAGGAAATTTCTAGAGCAACATTTTCTCTGGAAATGTCTAAAGCAACATTTTCTCCGGAACAATGCATAGAGAAACAAATAAATGTTTACAACCACATTTCATTTAGAACAAGTAAGAAAGTATATTATGGCGTGACCGACCATATGATACCCTACACCAGTTATGAATATTAAATGCGATTTATTTTTCATAATAATTCATTGTTCCGATACATTTAAGCAATTTATGGATGAAAAACTAATTTTCTGAAAGAGGCTTTATATAGGGGCTAGGGACAAATATGGACCAAGCCCGATAAAGCTTTGTGAATATATTTATATTTATATGATATTTATTTGTGCTGAATTTCATCGCGATATTTGTGTTTATAAGTTAATTTTGGACATTCAAGTAATTTTCTGAATGGGACTTTGTATGGGAGCTAGGGTCAAATGAGGCCCGACCATCAAGGCTTGTATAGAACTTAGTTGTGCCGCTTTTTATCGATATACAGGTATATGCGCACAAGGTTTACATGGACAGCCAGCCAGACGGACGGACATAGCTAAATCGACGATTCTAAGCCGATTGGTATACTTTAAGGTGGCTATAGGACGAATATTTTTGTATGTTACAAACATCAGCACAAACCCAATATACCCTCCCCACTAAAGTGGTGTAGGGTATAAAAATGTTTACAGCAAAATTTTTTCTTACAGACATGTTAAGACAACATTGTTTACATTGGAACAATGTTGCAAGCATTATTTTACTTGAAAATTTTATACACATTTGTAGATTATTTCCTTTCTGCTTTTCTAGGCCAGAAAATGTATAAATTTTTCAATAGAGTTCATGAACCCTCTTGATTTTACGGAAAACAATTTCAAATCAATAAACTAAAATTAACTGCCGTATATTTATGTTACTGCCATATTTTATGCCACAAGGGTGAAGGCAGATGAAATTGAAATTATTTTGCCACAAATAGAATTGAAACAATAAATATTTTTAGCTCTTTTGTTGTGAATTTTAATCAAAAATTTATTTATGCATACAATTTTGATTTAAACGGTTGGGTGGGGTTGGCTGGCAGTCAGGTATGAAAAACATTTTATAGCATTACCCATACAAAATGTCTAGGATAATGATGTTTGTCTGTCTATCAGATTTTTGTATCTTCTAAATGTGTAGATTTCAACTTTTATTTAAACATAAATTTCGTAAACAACAAGAACAATGAATTACGCAGCAGAATAATACAATACAAATAGAGAGAGAACATCAATTTAAAAATACATTTCAATTTCGAACAGAAGGTGCGAAAAAACCATTAAGCAGTTCAGTCAAATTTTCATGGCGTCTAATTATGCATGAAATTATTTCAATTTTTTTGTGTTCTGGCTATATTATAACAGTAACTTGGTTGTAATGAAAGTAAAGCCAATTTAACCTTTTTGTTTCAAAACGCAATCACATTTTAAAGTACACAATTACTGTTGTTGTGTTCATTTTTGTTAAGTGCCTTGTTTTGAATGTGAATATTTTTGCGTTCCTTGGCTTTTAAATAAAATTTATGTTTTAACTAATTTAAGCATTTTGCTTCTTTTTAAAATTAATAGCATTTTTGTTCATGTACGAACATGATCACAGATATTTATGATACATCATAGACAAGAAATAAATAAAAATAAACAAATTACTCTGCTGTAAATACAGATTCTTTAGAGTCCTTTGAGATTCATTTCTTATCACATTACACATTTTACAATATGGGTGCCATTACACATGTGGCTGTATGCGATTAAACATCGAGGTCGCTTGTAGGCTAACTTATAATGACGTTAAATATACATTTCCATATTTCATAAAAGCTCTTTCAGAAAGATCGTTTATATATATCTATATAAAAATTGAAGTTTATGCATTGACAGCTATATATTTTTATATCCATTATTTAGAGAGTAGACTTCTTAGCAATTTTTTTCTTCCTACTTAAAGAATTTTTAGAACATATTCATTGTTTTGGCAGTTTTTTATTTAAAATATTTCGTACATATTTTTTCTATGAAAAATATTCTTCTAGTTGAAAACGCAACTGGGTTTTGTGATAACCTCTAATAAAACTTTTTCGTCTGCGTGAGTACATTGTTCTTATTGTTGCTGGTAATGCTGCTACTGCTATTTAACTGCACACATACTCATTTCTATGTACATACATACTATATCGGTGAATCCAAAAATATTTAAACATTTTATATTAGTAATTGAAAAATAAGTAACCCACAAAAAACAGTTCTAAGTTAATTAAGGCATTCAGTCTGTCCGCCTGTGTGTCCATGTAAACCCTATTATGAAAGTAAAGGTCGCAGTTAGTTAGTTAGTTAGTTAGTTAGGTAGTTAGTTAGTTAGTTGGGTTAGTTAGTTAGTTAGTTAGTTAGTTAGTTAGTTAGTTAGTTAGTTAGTTAGTTAGTTAGTTAGTTAGTTAGTTAGTTAGTTCGTTAGTTAGTAGTTCGTTAGTTAGTAGTTAGTTAGTTAGTTAGTTAGTAGTTAGTTAGTTAGTTAGTTAGTTAGTTAGTTAGTTAGTTAGGTGTTAGTTAGTTAGGTAGTTAGTTAGTAGTAGTTAGTTAGTTAGTTAGTTAGTTAGTTAGTTAGTTAGTTAGTTAGTTAGTTAGTTAGTTGTAGTTAGTTAGTAGTTAGTTAGTTAGTTAGTTAGTAGGTAGTTAGTAGTTAGTTAGTTAGTAGTAGTAGTTAGTTAGTTATAGTTAGTTAGTTAGTTAGTTAGTTAGTTAGTAGTTAGTTAGTTAGTTAGTTAGTTAGTTAGTTAGTGTTAGTTTAGTTAGTTAGTTAGTTATAGTTAGTTAGTTAGTTAGTTAGTTAGTTAGTAGGTTAGTAGTTAGTTAGTTAGTTAGTAGTTAGTTAGTTAGTAGTTAGTTAGTTAGTTAGTTAGTTAGTTAGTTAGTTAGTTAGTAGTTTAGTAGTAGTTAGTTAGTTAGTTAGTAGTTAGTTAGTTAGTTAGTTAGTTAGTTAGTTAGTAGTTAGAGTTAGTTAGTTAGTAGTGTTAGTTAGTTAGTTAGTTAGTTAGTTAGTTAGTTAGTTAGTTAGTTAGTTAGTAGTTAGTTAGTTAGTTAGTTAGTTAGTAGTTAGTTAGTTAGTAGTTAGTTAGTTAGTTAGTTAGTTAGTTAGTTAGTTAGTTAGTTAGTTAGTAGTTAGTTAGTTAGTTAGTTAAGTTAGTTAGTTAGTTAGTTAGTTAGTAGTTAGTTAGTTAGTTAGTAGTTAGTAGTTAGTTAGTTAGTTAGTTAGTTAGTTAGTTAGTTAGTTAGTAGTTAGTGGTTGGTTGGTTAGTTCCTTTTTGGGGCTGCATCTTCCCTATTAAATTTTCTTTGGGAATATATCTATTCAAGTGCAGAATTTTTTCTACAATTGAAGGTTATGTGTACTTGTAGCTAAACAGTCGTGTATGTATGTACGTATGCTGCCAATATGTACATAAGGGTGTCCCGTAAACCAATTTTTTAAAGGAAAACCTCTGCATTGATGTATTAAATACGAAAAATAACAAATATTTTTTTTTTTTTTGGAAAGGGAAATCAGTTCCCTACCAGCTTTTCATCAATCTTGGGAAATGCCTTAAAAATTGCGTAATTTTGAACTTATCGGGAAAAATAAATAAAATTTTTGTTAGAGTAGTTTTCTACAATTATAAGCTAAAAAGTACAACAATTTTGACACCCAAATAAATTTTTTATATTATTTCTTTCGAAATTACCTCAAAATTAAATTCTTAAAAACGCCGCACCGTGTTCCATTTATAAATTTAGGTGGCCAAAATTGAATACTCGAAAACTAAAAAAACAGCGCGCTGTCCCATGGGACACTCTAATGTACAAATATCATATCTGTGTAGGTGTATGTGTGTATTTGTTTTTTATTTCGTTGGCTTATTTAAATATGTTTGGCATTGTGTAAAAATGAAAATTGATTAAAAACTGAATAAAACGCTTTCATTTATTTATGTTTTATACGTACGTTCATTTTTCGGTTAAAATGTAAAACAATAGAAGAAAAATAAAAGTATAATATTGAATTTTGTTGAAATTTAAGAAGAAAAAAACAATATTAAATCTACAGAAATGAAAAACAAATTCATTAAATTATTACGAAGAACATCTGTTTTTAAGTCATATATTTGATTAGAGTTTTAAAATTGCAAATAAATTATAGATTTTTTTTAATGTGTGTTTTTCCAGGTATAAAGAAATGATAATAAAACAAATGAAGTAGAAAAATTCTTTAAAAAATTTGTATTAACATTTTATCTATGTAGTAGACTTTTTTCGTTTTAAATACTTTACAGATAATTGAGGTTAAAAGGTTTTACTTCTTTCCTTCTAAGAAATTTTAAATTTTAAGATTTATTACTAAAAGTAATATTAATAAAGTAATTAAATTTTTTTCATATTATTGAATTTGATTACATTTTAGATGTTGCTAAAATGTTTTAACAGTAAAATTATTTTTCTATTAAAGTGTTGAAAATGTACATATTTTACCGTAAAGTACTATATTATATTTTTTGTTGCAAACAAACGTTTTATTTATAAAGTTGTAACCTAAATAAGTGTAACACGTAAATAATAAATTGTTTTAAATTTAGAAAATTTTTTGAATATCTGTTGTAACAGTGCCTTTATTTTATCGACATCAATTTTACCGATAAACTATAACGACAAGCATATAATGCATCTACAAAACTATATATCAAAAGGTATTTACGAATGGGTTTGTGTTTGTATGTATGTCTTTATATAAAGTCATCCGGCAGTTTTTGTTACTATTTCCATTACAGAGAATATAAAAATACACTACACTTGTTGTTGTATCACAACAATGACTCAGCTAAGTAATGACCAATTTATAGTTTACTAAGTATTATTAAATTCAGAACTGCAGGGTCTCTTTTATATTCAAGTGTCATAGAAAAATAAGGATTAACTTGTGGTGTACAACAAAAATAAAAGAAGAGAAAAAAAATCTAAAAGGTAAACCAACAAGTAAAACTACTAAAAATACTAACATACAAACAACGACAATATGAATTATGTTAGTTTAGGATTAAACACACTTTTTTATCGATATTTCGTTAGAAACATTTTGTGAAAATATTCCTTCCAGAGAATGAGGGACACCAACATGAACAAGCAACTGAGAAAAACACATAAATAATAACAGAATCTTTAACTACATTTAAAAACTTTGTCCCTTTTACTCTTGCTAAAAATGATGGTGTTTAAGTATTTGAGCATATATTGTGTTTTTCTTCCTCTCTCCATATGATCACCCAAAAAATAACTGCCACTTAATGTGGCAGCATGCCTGTTCATGTGTGTTTGTGTACATTACGAGTTGTTCTTTGTATTTTCAAGTGATTGTATAAGTGTCTATAACAACCACAACACCTTTTACATGCACTTCAATAAGCTGCAGGTGTGAATTATTTATTTTAAAGCCACTCACAGGAAGGAAACTGGGAAGGATATGTTATGTTAACATAGACACACTAACAAATTTTTACTTATATTCAGTCGCACATTTACTGCAAAGCAATGCAATTACGAAGAATTCTCTTACACTGTTGCATTGGGAGTAAAGTTCTTGAGTTAGAAGAGGAACGAGGGAGTAGGTTGCAAAGAAAAATCTCAAAATATCGTGGAATCTTTCAGTCTAAGAATTTTTTTCGTCATGTAAATAAAAGTCATTGTTTACACGAATGATTGTAAAACTTATAAAACTTAAATAAGTGTATGTACACTGAGTAAGAAAAGTAACTAACTAACTAACTAACTAACTAACTAACTAACTAACTAACTAACTAACTAACTAACTAACTAACTAACTAACTAACTAACTAACTAACTAACTAACTAACTAACTACTAACTAACTAACTAACTAACTAACTAACTAACTAACTAACTAACTACTAACTAACTAACTAACTAACTAACTAACTAACTACTAACTAACTAACTAACTAACTAACTAACTAACTAACTAACTAACTACTAACTAACTAACTAACTAACTAACTACTAACTAACTAACTAACTAACTAACTAACTACTAACTAACTAACTACTAACTAACTAACTAACTAACTAACTAACTACTAACTAACTAACTAACTAACTAACTAACTAACTAACTAACTAACTAACTAACTAACTAACTAACTAACTAACTAACTACTAACTAACTAACTAACTAACTAACTAACTAACTAACTAACTAACTAACTAACTAACTAACTAACTAACTAACTAACTAACTAACTAACTAACTAACTAACTAACTAACTAACTAACTAACTAACTAACTAACTAACTAACTAACTAACTAACTAACTAACTAACTAACTAACTAACTAACTAACTACTAACTAACTAACTAACTAACTAACTAACTAACTAACTAACTAACTAACACTAACTAACTAACTAACTAACTAACTAACTAACTAACTAACTAACTAACTAACTAACTAACTAACTAACTAACTAACTACCTAACTAACTAACTACTAACTAACTAACTAACTACTAACTAACTAACTAACTAACTAACTAACTACTAACTAACTAATAACTACTAACTAACTAACTAACTAACTAACTAACTAACTAACTAACTAACTAACTAACTAACTAACTAACTAACTAACTAACTAACTAACTAACTAACTAACTAACTAACTACTACTAACTAACTAACTAACTAACTAACTAACTAACTAACTAACTAACTAACTAACTAACTAACTAACTAACTAACTACTAACTAACTAACTAACTAACTAACTACTAACTAACTAACTACTAACTAACTAGACTAACTAACTAACTAACTAACTAACTAACTAACTAACTAACTAACTAACTAACTAACTACTAACTAACTAACTAACAACTAACTAACTAACTAACTAACTAACTAACTAACTAACTAACTAACTAACTACTACTAACTAACTAACTAACTAACTAACTAACTACTAACCTAACTAACTAACTACTAACTACTAACTAACTAACTACTAACTAACTAACTAACTAACTAACTAACTAACTACTAACTAACTACTACTACTACTAACTAACTAACTACTAACTAACTAACTAACTAACTAACTACTAACTAACTAACTAACTAACTAACTAACTTACTAACTAACTAACTATTACCTAAAAAATATGTTAACAATTTATTTATAAAGCTATGTATAATATTGATAACTTTTCTATTGAAAAAATTACATACTAGTGTGATATTATTTGTTATACATATTGGTTATGGGATATCAGGACGTATGATTGATGTTTTTATTATGAAATCTCTGCAAAGTATTAACTAAACAACCGTGAAGCTATTTAAGTTATCATATTATATTATAATAGTTTTGCTTACCACTGTTTACATATATGTATGCACATACACATGCATGTCTTTACACATACATACGTACAGGTGCATAAATATTGTTGTTAAAGTTAGATTTGTTTTGTAACAAATAATGAAATCAAAATAGTAGTTCTTCTGTACCTTTAGCAATAGTCCTACTAACATCCCACAGTGGGGCAGAATGGAAATTTTTGGAAATAAATCTGGCATTTCTAAACGGCTGATCCGATCGGGATAAAATTTGGCGTGAGCGTAGCCAAGGAGCATTCGAGTTTAAGTTTTGAAGATGAACCCTGCAGATGCCCCAGGGACGGCGCTGTGGCGGCTCAAAGTAGGGTACCTACGACATGTAAAATTTTTAAACTCGTGCCATTTTTTTGTTTTTTCACCCAAATACAAAGATTTTTATATTTTGTGAAAGCGCTCGACGAGATCTTGAAAAAACATGCTTATCTACTTATCTCTTATAATATCCGAGTTATAGGCATTTAAAAATTTAGTGATACAAAATTTACCATACCTTGGTCCGCCTTTTTTTGAATACCGGGCGTAATTTTGGACCAAATGGACTCAATTTTTTTTTGTTAGTTAGACAACAAAATTTCCAATAATATACAAAAAATTCAGATCAATATTGTTTACAGATCCAAAAATATACGTTTTTTAATTTAAAAATTCAAAAATTTTAGATTTTTGGCGTTTTTTTTGCCAAAAATGTGTCTTAACTCTTTTATTAATAAAATAAAATTTTTATTAAGAACATATAACAATTTTATAGTTTCTAAAAGGTATCTTTACGCAGAACGCTTTGGCGTAAAAAACTTGTCCTATTTTTTGAAAATGTTGCCACTGCGTCCTTCCGAATATGACCTATTTTTTATCAAAACTTCAACTTTGGGCGACATGTTCTAAAATCCCAAAGCTGGGATCAGAAAACTGAAAGCAGTTTTGGAAACCTCAATATGTTTTCTATTTACTCCAAAAGTATTTTCCCAGCCCTGAAAGAAATGTGGACCCTATGGGCAAAAAAGTAAAAATCCCATTTTTGGGATTTTCATTCCTATTTTTGGGAATTGCGGGATGCCCATTGACCTTTTCAAATTTTTTTTTGCATATTCTTATTTGAAATGACAAATTTAACAAGCGTTGAAAATTTCATTGAGTTTTGTTCATAAATAAAGATTTTGTCATATATTACATATTTGTTTAATTTCTAAAACTATGATTTATATCAAAATTTTAATAGGATCGCAGATAGCTACAAACAATTTAGTCCATATTTATCCCTTAATATCATTTTTTAGTTAGATATGGAAATTCTCAATTACATTCAAAAATATGTTCATTTAAACCTGTGTCCTTTAATTTCATCTTTTTCATATTTTAGTATTAACAGCATATATTTAGTATGACAGCACATATTTAAATCTTATATTTACCTATTTTCTATTTGTTTGCTTATCCTTATAATTGAAAGGTCCTATTATGCTTAAATTTTCAAAAATTTATAACTATTTTTTACCTAAATTTTTTCGACAGATCATTTCGTTCTGTTTCGTTTATGATCATGTAGGTAAAAATATACAGGTAATGATAATTTCGATTCATTCACTAATAAGAAATATCAATGACTGAATTACAGGTTATAGTAATATAGTCCTAAATGTTAATAGGTAGACAATTCG